>NC_088418.1:32902036-33202036 GCF_034236695.1 Oncorhynchus nerka
CTTTGACACCCGCCTGTTTGTCGGCTGTAAATTGGAGACTAATGTATCTCGTGGACAATACATGTAGAATCGCCTCGATCACATGTGGCAGGATGCGGCTGAATGATGGCTGTGATATATACTCGACCTGTCACTCATTTCCCTCTGGATTGTCCCAGTAGCGAGGAATCCCAGAGTGGACAGTACTTAGACACATATGGGTATGGCATGATTACAGCGTGTCTTCCTTTCCAGATTAGGGGCTAAATCCGTGCACAAATCGAACTGAACAATTCTTGGGAGATGATAGCGATTTATAAGTGCAAAAAAGTCATTCCGGTCTCTGAAAAATCTCTCCCTTCTAAAAGCATGGATTTCAATAACAATCCGTGCTTTAAAAAAAAGCAATGTCTTCCAATAACGCACGAACAGCCATGGTTTCTTTTTTTCTAATTTGACACACTATTTATAGAACATTGCATCCTGTTGATAATTCATAGCATCTTGCGTCTGGCAATTAATTCCTTACACCTTTAATTGATCATTCCTAACAAATTGTTCATATAGCTAATACAAAATTCAACACAGGCTTGGACGTAAATGCATCCCAAACTGTAATACACTACATAACCAGCAGGAAAAGCACTTACATCAAGTCTAGACTTTGCGCAGAGATAAGATAAATCCACATCAAAGTAAGGTTTTATAATTAAAGCTTTAACAAACAAGAACAGGTTCTAACCAGTTTTCACAACTTCTGTGTCTAAGATTCATAAACCATGTCGTGGGCCGTTCTAAAACTACTAACTAGTCGACGTCGTTAACCATTTGTTTACACTTGTTCTGTCATGTTAATTCATTGGCAAGCTAGCTAACAACCTGAGGGCTATACTACAAAGCAGAATCAATTAGTTAGCCAGCTAACTTTGATAAACCACCATAACTATTGATTTTCTGATTCATTAAGTAAATAAAACTTAGATATGTGTTTTTGGTTGTTGAGTCAATTAGGCTATGCCCATTTCAAGCTTATACTTCTACAAAATAAAAAAGTTATTTCAGGATATTTAGGCAAGTTAGCTGGCTAACTCATTGATCCGCTTTGTAGTATACTCCTCTGGTAACTTTACCAGTATATCCAAATATTTGGGGGCACAGAAAGAAAGGAAAAGAGATAGCTTCTTCAGGAGATCAATGATCATAGCAATGAATAAATGACAATCTCTTGCGCATCGTCGTTTAATTTGATTTATTTAACCTTTATTTAACTAGGCATCACAACTTTGTCATCACAAACCTAACGGTTTTAAATAGACAGTAAGTGGAACTGACACATTTGGATTTAATAACTGAATAAACGTAATACTTTTAGTCAAATCAATGTGAACAAGGAAGTACGTACAGGCTCGGACTGCACGGAGACATCAAATCGTCAAACTGAAATTATTTTAACCTACATTTACATTGAATAGTGACATTTATAGTAAAACATTACGGGGAAAATGAATGAGAGGGCTATCTTCTTTTTGTACTTAGCTGTAAATACAAATAGCAGATAGATTCCATTACATCAGTAACGTCAAAGGTTAGTGAAACAAGTTTCTCCGACCATGACACTCAGACATCTCAGAATTCACAAAGTTAAATAGAGATTGGGCATCTCGCCCAATTGACACATCAAAGTAGCCAAAGAAACCTTCCTGAATAAAGCCCTGATCTTCCACATACCTGATGATAACTAATAACTGCGAGAGACAGCTGATGTCTATGGTTTCATCCATTTGCCAAGAAAACAAAATCTGAGTCAACATCCTTCTTAATCTAACTTTTAATGAATGATGCTATGGAAGCTATCAAATCATTCTGAAATGATTATGACATCCTAGAGAATATAGTAGAAACTTCCATATGCTCAGAAAGTAAAGCAACTACCTCTGCAAACTCCTTGTAGTTTGCCTTTGTTAGCGAAACTTTCCCTCTCATCATGCCTCCTTTTTCGTACAATGTACAATGGCTCATTGCGGGACGAAGCAACGTGCCCCCTAAAAGCCAACTCTTGCATACCCAAAAATGCAGTATCCCTGTTTCTTATTACATTCTCGTTGTGTTGCGCAGTTTAAATATGCAGACCTTCGTCCATTACATGATCGATGTGGCTTTTTTCTCAGAAGCTTGAATCTGATGTGGGCAATGAAAGGGTTTCTTCAACAAAGAATCCACCACATTTCCGTTAGCGTTAGCTAGCCAATATTGCAGCAAAAACTGCACTCTGGTAGATAGCGTGCTACTAAAGTTAGCAGGGCACATGTAAATAAAAGTAACTTGTAAAGTTCTAAAACCAAGAAAACAATGTATAATCTACATCCTCCGTATCTTGTAGTTTGAAGAAACTAATTTGATTTGAATAATACCCTAAAAATGTTCAACTATCCCTATTCACTACCTCAATCTCTCCAACAATGTCACCAACTTACCAAGCTTCTAAATCACACTTGCGTAGTATTAGGTTCATTCTCTGATCCTTTATGTCAGTTCATAATGAAAAAGCTTTGATTGGTTGGAGGACATCCTCCGGAAGTCGTCATAATTACCATGTAGGTCTATGGAAGGGGTGAGGAGCACGAGCCTCCTAGTTTTTGTATTAAAGTCAATGTAGCCAGAGGAGGACGGAAAATAGCTGTCCTCCATCTACACCATGGTGCTATCCTAGAGGGTGCTATTCAGACTACTGTAGATCTTTATTGCAAAACAGTATTGTGTGTGTGTGTGTGTGTGTGTGTGTGTGTGTGTGTGTGTGTGTGTGTGTGTGTGTGTGTGTGTGTGTGTGTGTGTGTGTGTGTGTGTGTGTGTGTGTGTGTGTGTGTGTGTGTGTGAGACAATCATCACCAGGATATCACTTTTTCCACTGTCTGTCAAATCCAGCAGAGAATAATTCTGACTGTTTCTGTGAAACAACTCATACAATTTGACAGAATCTCTGTTCAATACAGTGTTTACAACAGTGCCCTTCTAACAGTACTGAGCCAAGCCGTACTGTGCTGGCTTGTTTATTCATACACCACAGTTGCTGGAGCTGTGTTAGATAACATATTGTGAAAAGAAAAGCGTGACTGCAGAACTGTTTGGTTCAGCACAATAGTGTGAAAATGGTAAATATGACAGCACACATTTAGTTATCTGATGTAGGTAAAACGTTCAGATTCATAGTGTCCAACAAAGGCAATATCCGGCTGCTTTTGCTACACAGTCGGGCATGTCAGGCTCCAGTTTCCCCTATTCCGACAAACGATACTCCATAATGTATTCAAAAATGTTTTGAAACATTTTCAATGGAATACATGAACAGCTCCATGCAATAGTTATTCTGTAGTTTAATGGGACAAACCATAACCTTCATTACTCTGATAACCTTCCTACAATTTCTACGTCACCATGATAGGTAGGTCAGGGCAGGCTGAGCCATATGTCAATCAGGAATCCTTATACAGTACACTGGAGCAACTTGCTCCGCAGGCCATGAAACCCTGGCAGAGCAGCTGTCTTCACCGACATTCGTGATGACATGAATGTCAGCTCAGGGAAGATGATGTGCTCCTCCAAGATGACAGCAACATTGATGATATCCTTGTAGAACGCATCTTTGCCAATTTCAGTCACAATGAATATTCCGATGTCCACTCCCTTTCAAATCAAATGTAATTGTATTTGTCACATGCTCCGAATACAACACGATTTCACCTTACATTTACAAGCCCTTCATCAACAATGCAGTTTTAAGAAAAGTAAAGTAAAAAAGTTAAAATAGATAAGTAAAAAATTAAAATAACAAATAGTCAAAGAGCAGCAGTAAAATAACAGTAGCGAGGCTATATAGAGGGGGTACTGGTACAGAGTCAATGTGTGAGGGCACAGGTTTGTCGAGGTAATTGAGGTATGTCCATGTAGGTAGAGTTAAAGTGACTATGCATAGATAATAACCAGAGAGTAGCAGCAGCGTAAGGGGGGGGGTGGGAGGGGTACAATGCAAATAGTCTGGGTAGCCATTTGATTAGCTGTTCATTAGTCTTATGGCTTGGGGGTAGAAGCTGTTAACTAGTTGCTCCTACCCTCTACTTTTTTGAACATTTTGTTAAAAATCGCGCAACATTTCAGCGCCCTGCTACTCATGCCAGGAATATAGTACGTTCATATGGTTAGAATGTGTGGATAGGAAACCCTCGGACGTTTTTAAAACTGGTTAAATCACGACTGTGGCTATTACATAACGTGCGTTACATCGGAAAGCGCAGGAAAACCTGATCACAGAAAATGGAAATAAATATCCTTGCGCCACTTCCAGCAATTGTTAACAGTGAGCCGAATTAGATAAGACCGAGCATTCAACTCCCACAGCATCCCCATGTTGTCTAGAGTCTTGTGAATTGAATCCTCTTTGATTCTTGGTTGAACCGAAACAGGGGCACCACTTACCTCCGGTCTCCGCCCAGATCATTCCGGAAGAGCTCTCTCGTGAAATTTTTTTCCAAGACGACAGCTAATGATTTTGACATCGCCTATGGATGATTTTTATCGCTTATTAACGTTTACTAATACCTAAAGTAGCATTACAAACGTATTTCGAAGTGTTTTGTGAAAGTTTATCGTCTACTTTTTGAATTTTAAAAAATGACGTTACGTTGTGAAATCGCTGTTTTTTTCGTTTATCACACAGTCTACATATAACGATATCTTGGCTTTATATGGCCCGATTTAATCGAAATAAAGACCCAATAGTGTTTATGGAACATCTAGGAGTGCCAACAAAGAAGATGGTGAAAGGTAATGACTGTTTTCTATTTTATTGTGCGGTTTGTGTAACGCCGAAATGCTAATTATTTTGTTTACGTCCCCTGCTGTGCTTTTGTGTTGTAGTGTATTGGTGCATGCTATCAGATAATAGCTTCTCATGCTGTCGCCGAAAAGCATTTTAAAAATCTGACTTGTTGCCTGGATTCACAACGAGTGTAGCTTTAATTTGATACCCTGCATGTGTATTTTAATGAACTTTTGAGTTTTAACTAATACTATTAGCATTTAGCGTAGCGCATTTGCATTTCCAGAGCTCTAGTTGGGACGCAAGCGTCCCAAGTAGAGGCAAGAGGTTAAGCAGCCTTTTGGACCTAGACTTGGCGCTCCGGTACTGCAGGCTGTGCGGTAGCAGAGAGAACAGTCTATGACTAGGGTGGCTGCAGTCTTTGACAAATTTTAGGGCCTTCCTCTGACACTGCCTGGTATAGAGGTCCTGGATGGCAGGAAGCTTGGCACCAGTGATGTACTGGGCCGTACGCACTACCCTCTGTAGTGCCTCGCGGTCGGAGGCCAAGCAGTTGCATACCAGGCAGTGATGTTACCAGTCAGGATGCTCTCGATGGTGCAGCTGTAGAACTTTTTGAGGATCTGAGGACCCTTTGTGGTCTGCTTTTCTGGACAGACAGGATAATACAAAATAACCAATTACTAATGTGGGCATATTCAAGGCCTTAAGAGACTCAGTTCCAAAACGTATGCTTTTGTTACAATAAGCTCAATGATTACTTGTCAATGTTGAGATTATAAAGCTTATTCACATATGCATTTCCTTAGGTATTGTACAGCAAACAAGGAGTGTAAAATGGGAATCTATGGGCTATGTCATGACTTTCCTGTGAGTATCCAGATGGGTCGGATCAGCTCTGCAGTGGATTACTTCAGCCAGACCCCCTCTCACCCGCAGAGGGGGGAGAAGGGAGCTGGTGGGGGATTCACAGTTCACATCCTATTGTAAATCAAGCTTTCTCCCTCTCTAAATTCACACAGGAATGTGCCTTTGTTTCACAGACATTTTCCCGCTGAAACTCTAACACGGTCTAAAGCAAGTATTGGAACAATATTTCTAACATAGAACGTGGGTAATGGTCAGAGGCGATCTAAAGAATAATAATGTAATTATGGTTGTTATTTTGTGATGTCATTAAAAATGTTAAAGGAAATACTGGAACTTGAAAAGGTATATACATATACAAAGTGTCCATCCTCAATTGTTGTGTATGAAATATGAAAAATTATGAAAGTGTTTTTGTTAAGAGAGAGATAGACCTGGGATGTGAGAGGGATGTGGGATGTGAGAGGGATGTGATCTTAGAAACTATAAGAGGAAATTGTTTCTATAACTTTGTATAGGTACGTAGTCACGGCCCCCTTGAGTGAGGTCAGACAACTTGTCAGCCTCACGAACCGCCCTTTTGAACGAACTGTATAAAGTGATGGGGTAAGAATTAACATATCAGACCAGAGAGACGTTTAGCTGCAGCTGCACGTTTAGAGTGCTCTAAACTTTGAATCTCAACACGAGGTAGAGACTATAGTCACCTCCCCGACAATCAATATCTGATAGCATGCAACCCCCCGAAATACCTGAAGGGGACGTAAACAAAAGATTTAGCGTTAGCCGGCGCTACACAAAACGCAGAAATAAAATATAAAACATTCATTACCTTTGACGAGCTTCTTTGTTGGCACTCCTATATGTCCCATAAACATCACCATTTTTTAAATTAAATCCGTCCATGTATACCCAAAATGTCCATTTATGAAGCTCGTCTGATCCAGGAAAAAACTGCTTTCCAAAACGCAACGTCATTTTTTTAAATTAAAAAAGTTGTCTATAAACTTTGACAAAACACTTCAAACTTCTTTTGTAAACCAACTTTAGGTATTAGTAAACGTTAATAATCGATCAAATTGATCACGGGGCGATCTGTATTCAATAGCAGCAGGTCTTGAAATCTTGGTCGATATTCTCTCTTTCAAAACTTCCTCCTGTTGTACCCGATGACAGGAAGTGCCTATTCTTCATTTCACCAAGGATTAACTTCAACCCAATTGCCAAGACTGGCGACATCGTGTGGAAGCTGTAGGCATTGTAAACTGGTCGCTATCTATTTTCCCTTGCCATAGACAATACAGACAACTGGCGGAGGGATATTTTTTATTTTTTTGGTGAACAGTTTTTCTTTGGGTTTTGCCTGCTACACACATTCTGTTATAGTCACAGACATGATTTAACTCGTTTTAGAAACTTCAGAGTGTTTTCTATCCACACACACTAATCAAATCCATGTACTTTATTCCTGGCATGAGTAGCAGGACGTTGAAATTTTGTGCGATTTTTAACAAAACGTTGAAAAAAAAAGACCCGATCTTTAAGAGGTTTATTTCGGGAGATGGTAACTCTTTAACTTCTTGCGTCGAGCCATCCCGGATCCGGGCTCGTGAATACAGCCTCAAGCTCATTACCATAACGCAACGTTAACTATTCATGAAAATCGCAAATGAAATGAAATCAATATGCTAGCTCTCAAGCTTAGCCTTTTGTTAACTACACTGTCATCTCAGATTTAAAAAAAATATGCTTCTCAACCATAGCAAAACTAGCATTTGTGTAACAGTATTGATAGCTATTGATAGCTAGCATTAGCATTTAGCATTAGCATTCAGCAGGCAACATTTTCACAAAAACCAGAAAACCATTCAAATAAAATCATTTACCTTTGAAGAACTTCGGATGTTTTCAATGAGGAGACTCTCAGTTAGATAGCAAATGTTCAGTTTTTCCTGAAAGATTATTTGTGCAGGAGAAATCGGTCTGTTTTCTGCGTCATGTTTGGCTACCAAAAAAAAACGAAAATTCATTCATCCAAACGCCAAACTTTCTTCCACCTCTTCATGATATATCATTCCTGGAAGTCTCCTCTCTGTCTCAATCACATGGATGAATGCGAGCAGCTTGGAGATTACGCAACAATTTCAACAAAGGACACCGGGCGGAAACGTGGTAAATGTAGTCTCTTATGGCCAATCTTCCAATGATATGCCTACAAATACGTCACAATGCTGCAGACAACTTGGAGAAACGATAGAAAGGGCAGGCTAATTCGTGGCGCTTTCACAGCCATATAAGGAGACAATGAAAAACAGAACGTCAAAAATCCTGCTCATTTCCTGTTTGAAGTTTCATCTTGGTTTCGCCTGTAGCATCAGTTCTGGGGCACTCACAGATAATATCTTTGCAGTTTTGGAAACGTCAGAGTGTTTTCTTTCCAAACCTGCCAATTATATGCATAGTCGAGCATCTTTTCGTGACAAAATATTGCGCTTAAAACGAGCACGTTTTTTTATCCAATAATGACATAGCGCCCCCATAGGTTGAAGAGGTTAAAGAACCATTCTCGTAGTGCCCCAATTTCTAATGAGTTGTTACATGATGAATTTAATCGGGTGTCGTGAATTGACTATCATTAATGTGATGACTGGTATTCATCGACTAATTTCCTTCTCTGTTTAATTATTACTCGATTAAATGAATCATGTAACAATCAACTCATTAGGAATTTAGGGCACCATGGGGAAAGTTTGTTTAATGAGTTACCTTTTCTCGAATTAACTCAAGAATATATCGATATCATACCAGTCATCAATTAATAATTTCCTCATATCAGTCACATTCTGAATGTCATTGACTTTGTAAATCTGCATGAACCCTAACCTAAGTGATGAATCAGCGATACACAAATTGGCTTTTGGAACTACCCATCCCGGATCCGGGAGTATTGTCATCAACTACACTAATTAGCATAGCGCAACGGTCACAAAATATATCTAGAAAATATTCATATTCACGAAATCACAAGTGAAATATAGTGAAATACATCTTAGCCTTTTGTTAATGACCCTGGCATCTCAGATTTTGAAATGATGCTTTACAGCCAAAGCAAGACAAGCGTTTATGTAAGTTTATCGATAGCCTAGTATACCATTATCTCCAGCTAGCAGCAGGAAGCTTGGTCACGAAAATCAGAAAAGCAATCAAATTAACCGTTTAACTTTGATGATCTTCGGATGTTTTCACTGTCGAGACTCCCAGTTAGACAGCAAATGTTCCTTTTGTTCCATAAAGATTATTTTTATACCCAAAATACCTCCGTTTGTTTGTCAAGTTATGTTCATAAATCCACCGGAAATAGCCGTCACGACAACCCCGAAAAAAATAATCTAATTATATCCATAATATCGACAGAAACTATTTAGCACCCTAACAAACCGCTCATTCGGATTAGAAATGCAACATATATTTATGCTTAGATATCTTTCTCTGTCGTCTGTGTTGAAACCTCTCGGTTCGTCTATGGGAAGTATTTCGATGCAAGTCTCTGGTTGTTCACCAGAGGTCAAAATGTCCTTAGTTGTAGGCTTCTTTTGTTCTGGAGTGTTCTTAGAATGCATACATCAGAGGTGTACCACACAGAGGTGCGAGGGATCTGATCTTCCCTCCCGTCTTGGGTCAATTGTCCTAGACTACTTTACATGCCGAGTTGCAGACTTTGCATGTTTGGTCTAGTCTTTACATTCGTCACACGTCGAGAGTTTCAGAGGGTCTCACCATTTTACCATTTTTTTCTGGTCTTGTAGTTTTAACCATTTCAATGTGTGGACCACGTCCTCAAGTTCTCTGGTCTGTATTTAAATTCTCAGCGAGTCCTTTTAAGCACTCTGGCCTTGGAGGGCATTCTGTCCTGTTGACACAATGTCTGTGCTCACATGGGCATGGTTACTGACTGGTCCCAGGTTTATATGAAAAAGCCATTATCTCATTTAGAAGGCTAAAATCACCATTTCTATCTTTTCAAAAATATTATTGTATGTAATAATGTATTTTATACAACATTTAAATGCACACCTGATTAAACATTTAAATGCAAACTAGGACGTGTACACTTTCAGAGTTACAGTCTTTCTGATAATTTTAATGACATCACAAAATAGACATTAATATTCCATCCCTCATTATCCCCAACTTTTGGATGTTGAAATATGTTGTCCCAGTGTTTGTTGTTTGATGTTGAAGTTTTGGCAATAGTCTCTCTCTACACACAGCACATTCCTTTGTTCAATACTGCAGGGCAAGAGACAGAAAGTTTACGACCGGTGTTAAGTCATAAAACGGGCCCAACTCCTCCCTTCCACTCTGGTGGGAGAGAGGAGAGGGTCTGTCAGCCCTGTACCGAGCTGATCTGGTGCCTTTGATACTCACCAAGAAGAGAGAGACATGACACCAGTAATTCAACATAGTTAGTTGATTAGATAATTAATCTGATGATTGTTATTTAAAGTAAAGTCACGACAGCTATGTGTGCCCTAGAAAATACTGTAGAGTAGTTACGCACACCTCAGGTCTTCATGAAGTTGGAGGGATCCTCTCTCAGGAAGCGTGGAAGGAAGAGCAAAGCAGCAGCTCTTCTATTCTGGTTGGGGTTCTGCAATGATATAGAGAAAGAGAGAGTGTGTGTTTGTCCATTACTTTTTACAAGACCAGAAGAGTTATTAATGCATACATGTACCTCTCAAGGGATCCCGTTGAAGATCAGGAAGGAGCTTCCTGCCATTGAGATATCCAGGAAGTAATGTATTTACACTGACTCCTGGTGCAGCTGGGAGGAGGACACCTGTTCTACTTACACACACTGATACATAAACGGGCAGGGAAGACACTCACAAACACACTCGTTATGATGGGTTCAGGGATTTTGGTGTAGATGTGTGTAGATGGATGCAAGATTGTTTGTGTTTGAGTTATAAAGGTGTGTGTGTGAGTTAGAAAGGTGTGTGTCTCACCTTTTTATAAGAGTGAAGAATAGAAGGTAGAGAGGATAGATATCCAGACAGCTGACCACTCCCACAGCCAGTCTCCACAATCACTGTTCCCAGCCTTGACACTGCCATAGACCTAGAATAGGACAAAACAGTCAGTACTGTAACATGCACATACACACACGGACACACTTCCATCCTTCCCCCAATCCTCCTTTACCTGTTGTTCCTATTGGCTATGAACCTGTTCCACAGAGTGTTAGCAAGCAGGCTGGGCTGCAGTAGGTTCACAGCAAATAGGCCAGTGTTTCCTCAGTCAATTAAATCTATTTATACAGCCCTTTTTACATCAGCCAATGTAACAACGTGCTATACAGAAACCCAGCCTAAACCCCAAACAGCAAGCAATGCAGATTTAGAAGCACGGTGGCTAGGAAAAACTCCTTAGAACCTTGGAAGAAACCTAGAGAGGAACCAGGCTCGGATGGGTGGCCAGTCCTTTTCTGGCTGTGCCGGGTGGAGATTAAAAAAGTACATGGCCATTAAGGCCAGATTGTTCTTCAAGATGTTGAAACGTTCATAGATGACCAGCAGGGTCAAATAATAAAAACGGTGGTTGTAGAGGGTGCAACAGGTCAGTACCTCAGTAAGAGTTGAAACAGCAGGTCTGGGACCAGGTAGCACGTCCGGTGAACTGGTCAGGTTTCCATAGCCGCAGGCAGAACATTTGAAACGGAGCAGCAGCACAACCAGGTAGACTGGGGACAGCCAGGAGTCATCAGGCCAGGTAGACCTTAGGCATGGTCCTAGGGCTCATGTCCTCCGGAAGAGGAGGGAGAGAGAGAGAATTAGAGGGAGCATACTTACAGTTCGAGTTGGAAGTTTACATACATCTTAGCCAAATACATTTAAACTCAGTTTTTCACAAATCTTGACATTTAATCCAAGTAAAAATTCCCTGTCTTAGGTCAGTTAGGATCACCGCTTTATTTTAAGCATGTGAAATGTTAGAATAATAGTAGAGAGAATGATTTATTTCAGCTTTTATTTCTTAAATCACATTCCCAGTGGGTCAGAAGTTTACATGCACTCAATTAGAATTTGGTAGCATTGCCTTTAAATTGTTTAACTTGGGTCAAATGTTTCAGGTAGGCTTCCACAAGCTTCCCACAATAAGTTGGGTGCACCAGTCCCAAGATGCTGCCACCCCCGTGCATTACGGTTGGGATGGTGTTCTTCGGCTTGCAAGCCTCCCTCTTTATCCTCCAAACATAACAATGGTTATTATGGCCAAACAGTTCTACTTTTGTTCCATTAGACTAGAGGACATTTCTCCAAAAAGTACGCTCTTTGTCCCCATGTGCATTTTCAAACTGTAGTCTGGCTTTTTTTATGGGTGTTTTGGAGCAGTGGCTTCTTCCTTGCTGAGCAGGCTTTCAGGTTATGTCGATATAGGACTCGTTTTACTGTGGATATAGTTACTTTTGTTTCCTCCAGTATCTTCACAAGGTCCTTTGCTGTTGTTCTGGGATTGATTTGCACTTTTCGCACCAAAGTACGTTCATCTCTAGGAGACAGAACGCGTATCCTTCCTGAGCGGTATGATGGCTGCGTGGTCCCATGGTATTTATTCTTGGGTACTATTGTTTGTAAAGATGAACGTGGTACCTTCAGGCGTTTGGAATTGCTCCCAATGATGAACCCGACTCGTGGAGGTCTACAATTTTTTTACGCGGTCTTGGCTGATTTCTTTTGATTTTCCCATGATGTCAAGCAAAGAGGCACTAAGTTTTAAGGTAGGCCTTGAAATACATCCACAGGTTCACCTCCAATTGACTCAAATGATATCAATTAACTTATCAGAAGCTTCTAAAGCCATGACATCATTTTCTGGAATTTTCAAAGCTGTTTAAAGGCACAGTCAACTTAGTGTATGTAAACTTCTGGAATTGTGATAAAGTGAATTCTAAGTTAAATAATCTGTAAACAATTGTTTGAAAAATGACTTGTGTCATGCACAAAGTAGATGTCCTAACCAACTTGCCAAAACCTTAGTTTGTTAATTAACAAGAACTTTGTGGAGTGGTTGAAAAACAAGTTTAATTGACTCCAACCTAAGTGTATGTAAACTTCCGACTTCAACTGTATATCCGTAGAAAACGGTTGCAGGTCGGAGGGTCATCTAACAAGTGCAGATCGGAGGGCCATAAAGCAAAACAGACCAATGAAGCATGGGTAAATGGCCTTTATGCATGGGTAAATGGCCTTTCTAGCCTTTATGCCCTCTGGTGGTCAAACTAGCACTAACTAGCATTAATGGCAACAATGGCTGACACTTTATCTATGACTCTCTGAGGACTGGGTAGGGTAGGGGCCTATGCCCTCCTCTTCTCCCTTCCCTCTGCGCGGGGTTCTGGGCCAGAAGGGTGGCTTCGGCTCTCGTCTGAACTCGGATCACCACATCTCCATGTCACCTGGGTTGCGCCGACCGGCTCCATCCCCCCTTTCCCCGTCTGGCTTGGCCACATGGCGCACACCCTTTCCCCGTTAGGCACGGACGCATGGCGCTCCCCAATAATATACTTAAATCCAAACTTGTGGGAGATTATAAGAGTACATGGCCATAAAGGCTAGATCATTTTTCAAGCTGTTCAAACATTCATAGATGACCAGCAGGGTAAAATAATATAAACAGAGGTTATAGAGGGTGCAACCGGTCAGCACCTTAGGAGTAAATGCCAGTTGGCGTTTCATAGCCGAGCATTCAGAGGTTAAGACAGCAAGTGTGCGAGAGAGAAAGAGAGAGAGAAAGAGAGAGTGAGAGAGAGGATCGAAACACACACAGTAACACATGGAATATAGCAATAAGAATGTCAGTTTAATATGCAGTGCAGATCACCTCCTATTACCCTTCTCAGAGTTTTAAGAATTGTGTGTGTTCAATTATTTGTGACATTGTAGCATTTAAAGCATATTAAAGATAGAAGCAATAGGATTTGAAGCAATAGACTACCCCCGTGTGGTCAACTATTTCAGCACCGTTTTGCACTACTCTGAGACAAGCATGGGGACTGGTCTTGATAAATCAATTCGATTTTATTTTCACTGATTCTCCGTTTGAGGATTGGTTAGACTACAATTAGGGTGTGGAAATGTTAGGATTATTTTGCACTTAGCACTTTAGCCTACTCCCGAACGGTCACGTTGTACAGCGCCATATTTTCGGAAATCCTGAGGGTTTTGTTTTTATTTTTTGGGGGGAATAGAAACACCATAATATTAATCAAATTAATGAAGCTACATTTCTGAAAAAAATATATACTATGGTCTTACAAAAAAGGTTTAAAATTCTCTATTACAGCCAATATTAATGCCTGTCAAATGCTTCTCAAAGATGCCCTCTGGTGGTCAAACTAGCACTAACTAGCATTAATGGCAACAATGGCTGACACTTAAATAACATGCCATAAAATTCTGCAGCAGCTCACAAGGTGTGCAGCAGGCAGCTGTTCTAGCTTACTGCAGGCAGCTGTTCTAGCTTGCCGATGGACCGAAAACCCAGACAGCTGTATGTTATCCATGTTGTCGTTCAGCCACGACTCAGTGAAACACAAGATATTACAGTTTTTAATGTAGGATTGTCTTAATCGGAGCTCATCGATTTGAAATGACAATGATTTCACGTTGGCTAATAGGACTGATGGTAAAGGGGGATTACGCACTCGCCGTCGGATCCTTACAATGCACCCTGACCTACGTCCCCGATATCTCCGTCTCTTCTTCATGTGAAGGACAGGGATTTGGGCCTTGTCGGGTGTCTGAAGTAAATCCCTCGCGTCCGACTCATTAAAGAAAAATCTTCATCCAGTATGAGGTGAGTAATCGCTGTCCTGTTATCCAGAAGCTCTTTTCGTAAGAGACGGTGGCAGAGACATTATGTACTATGTATTATATACATTATGTAAAACTAATATCTCTCATGGCTCCTAAAATAATGTCCATCTGAACAGAAGCACTTTCATTATTGTTCATGCACAACACATCGGATGGAAACTTTGTACATCTAGTGGGTATACTTTCCAAGTATTTATTTTATAAAAATTTTAATGTCACCATAAAATAACAACCAAAATTACATTTGTGTTCTTTAAATCGCCTCTGACTATTCCCCATGTTCAATGTTAGAAATATTGTTCCAGTATTCGCTTTAGAACGTGTTAGAGTTTCAGATGGAAAAGTCTTAAAACAAAGCACATTCCTTGGGGGAATTTGGAAAGGGAGACCTGAATCTTCTCTCTTTGATTTTCAACTGGGTGCTAGTTGTTAACGCCCACCAGTTCCCTCCTCCTCCCCTCTATGGGTGAGGGGTGGTCTGGTTGAAGTCATCCATTGCAAACCTGATCTGACCTATTTGAATCCTCACAGGACAGTCATGATACTATGATTTGTAGTTTTTGTGCATGGCTTGCTGGTATGGTTTTTGCCTGGTAGGAGTGGTTATCTTGGAGCATGTGCATGTATTCATTGGTTAGCGTTGAGCTAGTGCCTGACTGTGACTTTTGTCAGTTGAGTAATTGGTTCTGTGTGGTGTGCTGATTTTGACTATGGGTGTTCTGTGCAGAGGTAGAGGAGAGTTTGGGTTTACTCAAGCTAACGAGGGATCATTAGGTCAGGTAGCAAAAATGCTGACAGTTGAAATAGCAGACGAGTTGAACAAGTTAGATGTTGCAGTGCTTTTATGGGAGAAGTGGAGTAAGTTCTTGCCATCGGTTCTGGTGGATAGCAGTCAGGATGAAGAAAATACTTGTTGGAAATGACACTTTTGAAACAGCTGATTAGGGGAGAAAGTTTGTGTTTCCAATCGGTCAGAAAGTCTTGTCGCTAAACCGGTTTCCACCAGTGATCAGAGTGATTAGCTAGTTTCCCCAAGTGATCATGCAGGTTTGTGTAACCCCCGTAAAACCCAGGTGTCTCAGGAGGCAGAGTGAGAGTTTTGAGGTATCCCCAGATTGTGTAGGTACTCATGTTAACAGATAAATAGCTGGGACGGTGAAGAGAAAAACACACATATGCACAGAAACACATGCTGACACGCACGCTAGACACACATACACATGTATTTTGTATTGTAGATGTGGTAGTAGAGTAATGGCCTGAGGGCACACACTTAATGTGTTGTGAAAAGTGTTATGAAATGTAATGTCATGTAAAATGTGTTATTGTATATACGTAGATGTTGCCGGATCCCAGGAAGATTAGCTGCTGCTGGGGATCTTTAATAAATCCACATGTTCAAAGGAGTGCAGTGCCTGCAAAAGTATTCATACCCCTTGGCATTTTTTCCTATTTTGTTGCATTACAACTTAAATGGATTGTTATTTGGATTTCATGTAAAGGACATACACAAAATAGACCAAATTTGTGAAGTGAAATTTAAAAAAAAAAATTGTTTCAAAAAATTACAAAAAATGTCAAACAGAAATGTGGTGCGTGCATATGTATTCACCCCCTTTGCTATGAAGCCCCTAAATAAGATCTGGTGCAACCAATTACCTATAATTAGTTAAATAAAGACCACCTGTGTGCACATGATCTGTCACATGATCTCAGTATATATACACCTGTTGCCCCAGAGTCTGCAACACCACTAAGCAAGGGGCAAAACCAAGCAAGCGGCACCATGAAGAACAAGGTGCTCTTCAAACAGGTCAGGGACAAAGTTGTGGAGAAGTACCGATCAGGATTGGGTTATAAAAAATATCCAAAACTTTGAACATCCTATGGAGCACCATTAAATCCATTATTAAAAAATGGAAAGAATATGGCACCACATCAAACCTGACAAGAGAGGGCCACCCACCAAACTCACAGACCAGGCAAGGAGGGCATTAAGAGGCAACAAAGAGGCCAAGGATAACCCTGAAGGAGCTGCAAAGCTCCACAGCGGAGATTGGAGTACCTGTCCATAGTACCACTTTAAGCCGTACACTCCACAGAGCTGGGCTTTACGGAATAGGGGTCAGAAAAAAGACATTGCTTAAAGAAAAAAAGAAACAAACATGTTTGGTGTTCGCCAAAAGGCATGTGGGAGACTCCCCAAACATATGAGAGAAGGTACTCTGGTCAGATGAGACAAAGGGTTGCTTTTGGCCATCAAGGAAAACAATATGTTTGGCGCAAACCCAACACCTCCCAACATCATCCGCACAGTGAAGCATGGTGGTGGCAGCCTCATGCCGTGGGGATGTTTTTCATCAGTAAGGACTGGGAAACTGGTCAGAATTGAAGGATGGTGCTAAATACAGTTAAATTATTGAGGGAAACCTTTTTTCAGTCTTCCAGAGATTTGAGACTGGGATGGAGGTTCACCTTCCAGCAGGACAATGGTGGAGATGTGACGTTGTAATGTACAGTACGTGACGAGGTAATGATAATAATATTGTTCACTATGTTGTTGTTATGTATACGTGATGCTGTTTTAATTTGTTTAATTCAGAATCTGTGGTATGACTTAAATATTGCTGTACACCAGCGGAACCCATCCAACCTGAAGGAGCTGGAGCAGTTTTGCCTTAAAGAATGGTCAAAAATCCTTGCAAAAGGTGGCTCTACAAAGTATTGACTTTGGGGGGGGGGTGAATAGTTATGCATGCTCAAGTTGTTTTCTTGTCTTATGTTTAGTTTTTTTCACACTGTAATATATTTAGCATCTTCAAAATGGTAGACATGCTGTGTAAATCAAATTATACAACCCCCCCCCCAAAAAAAATCTATTTTAATTCCAGGTTGTAAGTCAACAAAATAGGAAAAATGCTAAGAGGGGTGAATACTTTTGCAAGCCACTGTACTGATGCTAAACCAGTTAGGGAGGAGGATGATTTGTGTGGGGATTTAGAAAAAACATTATTTGTCAAACTAGACAGTGGTTCCTAGGAAATTATTCTCCCTAGTGAGGAAGGTGGTTCTTGTATCTCCAGCCGAGACCGTTGTGGCAGAGATATGTGATGTGGTGTACTCTCTGCAGCTTGAGTATGAGGTTGATTCATGTGTCAATTTAGAGGAGACGTTCTTTGTTGAGTTGAGTGACACTGAGCAACTAGGTTCTCTAAGTGGTCTGAGAAATGATTTGGTTACCCCATCAATCTGTTGGATTCAGAGCTCCAGCGTTTATAGTGGACATATTTTGTCTCTTCAGTTAGAGAAGTTTTAGGAAAGTAAATATATATAAGTATACAAGTTAGGAAAATAGATTTGACTATGTGGAATAGGTTAGGTAGTTTAGACAGTACACTACAGTTCATTAACACTTCCACACTCCATTCCCCCAGGGGACAGAAGCAGAAGCTTTGTCCAGGTGCTGAGCCTGGTTTCTAAAGACATCCGGTGCATCAGAGTGACAGGCAGTGCCAACTTGGAGAGCCTGCTGGTTTTGTTTGGTGGCGATGAGGCCTCTCATTTGTTTTTTGAGTCTTTAGTTTGTGCTTGCCTTTGGTATTTTTCCATTTTGTACATATCTTTTTTTCATCACCATCTGAACAAATAATAATACTCTTGGACTGGCTGTTCAAGAGGTCAAGACGGAGCTGGCCCTGGACCTAAGGTAAGGTAGCTGTCTCCCGGTACAAACATTTTTCACATAGGCTGCATTTAGACAGGCAGCCCAATTCTAATATTGACCAATCAGATCAGCTCTGAAAAATATCTGATGAGAAAAGATCTGATGTGATTGGTCAAAACACCAATTAGTGGAAAAAATATTAGAATTGGGCTGCATGTGTAACACGCAGCCTTAGATGCACATCTTAACACAAGCCACAGACCAGTTAACTAGGCCTAAGGACCCTAGACTTAGCAAGTGCAACAATATTAGCAGAGTTTTCAATAAAATTGTAACGTCCTTAAGCCAATACTCTGAGCGACCTTGTCAAGAGGTACAAACCTCTTGGCGTAATGTTTAAAAATACTTTGAGGTGTTATTGCATAACACCAAAAGTGTTAATTCCCTAGTCTCTGCCAAGTCCCCAACAACTGAATGTTCTGGTTTTCAGGGGAAATGGAAAGAGAGCCTATGACATGACTTCCGATTTTGGACCTTAACAAGGCAACACTCCATCTTAACTCCTCATCCACATTTACCAAAACGACATAGTGGTGGTAGGCCTGATCACTGGCGACGGTGAGACAACCTTCCAGGTGACTGCATCATGAAGCTGGTTGAGAGTATGCCAGGAGTGTGCAAAGCTGTAATCAAGGCAAAGGGTGGCTACATTAAAGAATCGCAAATATAAAATATATTTGGATTTTTTTAACACTTTTTTGGTTACTACATGATTCCATATGTGTTATTTCATAATGTTGATGTCTTCATTATTATTCTACAATGTAGAAAATAGTTAAAAATAAAAAAACTTGAATAAGTAGGTGTGTCCAAACATTTGAATGGTACCATATAT
Organism: Oncorhynchus nerka; assembly: GCF_034236695.1. NCBI lineage: Eukaryota > Metazoa > Chordata > Actinopteri > Salmoniformes > Salmonidae > Oncorhynchus > Oncorhynchus nerka. The sequence continues at coordinate 32,921,134 of NC_088418.1, forward strand.
GGTGCCAAAAATAAGGGGTTAAATACATGTACACAAATATATATACAGTGCATTGGGAAAGTATTTAGACCCCTGTTGTTACGTTACAGCCTTATTCTAAATGGATTAAATAAAACATTTCTCATCAATCTGCACACAATACCCCATAATGACAAAGCGAAAACAGGTTTAGAAATTTTGGCAAATGAATAAAAACTATTCAGACCCTTTGCTATGAGACTCAAAATTGAGCTCAGGTGCATTCTGTTTCCATTGATAATCCCTGATGTTTCTAAAACTTGATTTGAGTCCACCTGTGGTAAATTCAATTGACTGGACATGATTTGGAAAGGCACACACCTGTCTATATAAGGTACAGAACAGCAGACAGGTTCGGGGTCAGGGCAGACAGAATGGTCCGAACCTAGGAAACAGAACTTGAGAAAGCAGGGAGACGGGAAAATGTGCTGGTAAGACCTGACAAGACAAGACGAACTGGCAACAGACAAGCAGAGAAGACAGGTATAACTAGGGATTACACTGGGGATAATGAGGAAGATCGGCAACACCTGTAGGGGGGTGGAGACAAGCACAAACACATTGATGACTAAGGATGTGTTTACTGGCCCCCCAATGGTGGAACAAACTCCCTCACGACGCCAGGACAGCGGAGTCAATCACCACCTTCCGGAGACACCTGAAACCCCACCTCTTTCAGGAATACCTAGGATAGGATAAAGTAATCCTTCTCAACCCCCCCCCACTTAAAAGATTTAGATGCACTATTGTAAAGTGTCTGTTCCACTGGATGTCTTAAGGTGAACGCACCAATTTGTAAGTCGCTCTGGATAAGAGCGTCTGCTAAATGACTTAAATGTAATGTAAATGTTTACAAAGGCAGCCAATTCTGATATTATTTCACTAATTGGTCTTTTGACAAATCAGCTCTTAAAAATGTCTAATGTGAAAAGATCTGATGTGATCAGTCAATATATCAATTCAGCCTAAGTAATACGACCTACATAACTGTCTCATTTGGAAGGCAGAAGAGGGTTTTATTATGGACAAACTTCTCCCCATTTTAGCTACTGTTGTATCAACATGTTTTGACCACGGCAATTTACAATCCAAGGTTTAGTCACATCAACTTGCTCAATTTACACATTATTCATTAAAATATTTAGTTGAGGTTTCGGGTTTAGAGAATGATTTGTCCCAAATACAACACTTTTAGTTTAAAAATATATATTTAGGACTTACTTATTCTTTGACACCCACCCAAACTAACTGCAGCTCTTTGTTAAGAGGGTAGCAGTCATTTCAGTCGCTGTAGTAGCTGACATGTATAGTGTTGAGTCATCCTCATACATAGACACACTGGCATTACTCTAAGTGAGTGGCATGTCATTAGTAAAGACTGAAAAAAAAGTAAGGGGCCTAGACAGCTTCCCTGGGGAATTCCTGATTCTACCTGGAGAATTATGTTGGAGAGGCTTCCATTAAAGAACACTCCCTGTGTTCTGTTAGACAGGTAACTCTTTATCCACTGTATAGCAGGGGGTGTAAAGCCATAACACAAGTTTTTCCAGCAGCAGACTATGATTGATAATGTCAATGAGGACGATATTGCCACTCCTATTTGTCATATCTTCAATCTAAGCCTACTAGAAAGTGTTTGCCCTCAGGCCTGGAGGGCAGCAAAAGTAATTCCGTTACCCAGGAATAGTAAAGCCCCCTTTACTGGCTCAAATAGCCAACCAATTACCCTGTTACCAACCCTTGATAAACCTTTGGAAAAAATGCTATTTTACAATAAACAAATTGACAACAGACTTTAAGCACACTTATAGGGAAGAACATTCAACAAGCACAGCACTTACACAAATGACTGATGATTGGCTGAGAGAAATTGATCGTAGAAAGATCAAGTCTAACAAGACAGCTCCCACAATCTTTCTACGATCAATTTCTCTCAGCCAATCATCAGTCATTTGTGTAAGTGCTGTGCTTGTTGAATGTCCTTCCCTATAACATTTACATTTAAGTCATTTAGCAGACGCTCTTATCCAGAGCGACTTACAAATTGGTGCATTCACCTTATGACCTCCAGTGGAACAGTAGTGCATCTAAATCTTTTCAGGGGGAGGGGGGGTGAGAGGGATTACTTTATCCTATCCTAGGTATTCCTTAAAGAGGTGGGGTTTCAGGTGTCTCCGGAAGGTGGTGATTGACTCCGCTGTCCTGGCGTCGTGAGGGAGTTTGTTCCACCATTGGGGGGCCAGAGCAGCGAACAGTTTTGACTGGGCTGAGCGGGAACTGTACTTCCTCAGTGGTAGGGAGGCGAGCAGGCCAGAGGTGGATGAACGCAGTGCCCTTGTTTGGGTGTAGGGCCTGATCAGAGCCTGGAGGTACTGAGGTGCCGTTCCCCTCACAGCTCCGTAGGCAAGCACCATGGTCTTGTAGCGGATGCGAGCTTCAACTGGAAGCCAGTGGAGGGAGCGGAGGAGCGGGGTGACGTGAGAGAACTTGGGAAGGTTGAACACCAGACGGGCTGCGGCGTTCTGGATGAGTTGTAGGGGTTTAATGGCACAGGCAGGGAGCCCAGCCAACAGCGAGTTGCAGTAATCCAGACGGGAGATGACAAGTGCCTGGATTAGGACCTGCGCCGCTTCCTGTGTGAGGCAGGGTCGTACTCTGCGGATGTTGTAGAGAGTGTGCTTAACCTGTTGCGACGAGCAATCCCGTATCCGGGAGCGTAATTATAGCCTCAAGCTCATTACCATAACGCAACGTTAACTATTCATGAAAATCGCAAATGAAATTAAATAAATATATTGGCTCACAAGCTTAGCCTTTTGTTAACAACACTGTCATCTCAGATTTTCAAAAAATGCTTTTCAACCATAGCTACACAAGCATTTGTGTAAGAGTATTGATAGCTAGCATAGCATTAAGCCTAGCATTCAGCAGGCAACATTTTCACAAAAACAAGAAAAGCATTCAAATAAAATAATTTACCTTTGAAGAACTTCGGATGTTTTCAATGAGGAGACTCTCAGTTAGATAGCAAATGTTCAGTTTTTCCAAAAATATTATTTGTGTAGGAGAAATCGCTCCGTTTTGTTCATCACGTTTGGATAAGGAAAAAAAACGAAAATTCAGTCATTACAACGGCGAACTTTTTTCCAAATTAACTCCATAATATCGACAGAAACATGGCAAACGTTGTTTAGAATCAATCCTCAATGTGTTTTTCACATATCTATTCGATGATAATCACTCGTGGCAGTTTGGTTTCTCCTCTGAACAAAATGGAAAAATGCACGCACCTGGACATTACGCAGTAGTTTCGACGGAGGACACCGAGCGGACACCTGGTAAATGTAGTCTCTTATGGTCAATTTTCCAATGATATGCCTACAAATACGTCACAATACTGCAGACACCTTGGGGAAACGACAGAAAGTGTAGGCTCATTCCTTGTGCATTCACAGCCATATAAGGAGACATCGGAACACAGCGCATTCAAAATCTGGCTCACTTCCTGTATGAAATTTAATCTTGGTTTTGCCTGTAGCATTAGTTCTGTGGCACTCACAGACAATATCTTTGCAGTTTTGGAAACGTCAGAGTGTTTTCATTCCAAAGCTGTCAATTATATGCATAGTCGAGCATCTTTTCGTGACAAAATATCTTGTTTAAAACGGGAACGTTTTTCATCCAAAAATGAAATACTGCCCCCAGAGGTTCAAGAGGTTAAAGTCTGTTGTCAATTTGTTTATTGTAAAATAGCATTGTATTTGGTCAAACACAATTTTTTCCAAAGGTTTATCAAGGGTTTGTAACAGGGTAATTGGTTGGCTATTTGAGCCAGTAAAGGGGGCTTTACTATTCCTGGGTAACGGAATTACTTTTGCTGCCCTCCAGGCCTGAGGGCAAACACTTTCTAGTAGGCTTAGATTGAAGATATGACAAATAGGAGTGGCAATATCGTCCTCTATCATCCTCAGTAATATAATGTTTACATACCCTACATTATTCATCTCATATGTATACGTATATACTGTACTCTATATCATCTACTGCATTCTTATGTAATAAATGTATCACTAGCCACTTTAACTATGCCACTTTGTTTACATACTCATCTCATATGTATATACTGCACTCAATACCATCTACTGTATCTTGCCTATGCCGCTCTGTACCGTCACTCATTCATATATCTTTATGTACATATTCTTTATCCCCTTACACCTGTGTCTGTCTATAAGGTAGTAGTTTTGGAATTGTTAGCTAGATTAGTTGTTGGTTTTTACTGCATTGTCGGAACTAGAAGCACAAGCATTTCGCTACACTCGCAATAACATCTGCTAACCATGTGTATGTGACAAATACAATTTGATTTGATTTGATTTAATTTCTATCGAAGTTGTCAGACCCCGGTGGCTTGTCATTGTTGATAGACAACAATATTTTTTCACCTCTTCCACACTCACTTTACGGAATTCAAAATGACAATGCTTGCCTTTCATAATTTGGTCAGTAATACTTGGATGTGTAGTGTTGGCGTTTGTTGCTGGCATGTCATGCCTCAATTTAGTAATCTTCCCAATGAACAAAATAATTAAGTAGTTGCCAATATCAGTGGGTTTTGTCATGAATGAGCCATCTGATTCAATGAATGATAGAGCTAAGTTTGCCTTTTTGCCCAACATTTCCTTTAAGATGCTCTCAAGCTTTTTACTATCATTCTTCATATTAGCTTTGTTTCATAGTATAGTGTCTTCTTCTTTTAATTCAGTTTAGTCACATGATTTCTCAATTTGCAGTACGTTTACCAATCGGTTGTGCAGTCAGACTTATTTGCCATTCTCAACCATACAGTTTTTCAATTCCTCATCGACACAAGGGGATTTAACAGTTTTGAGTCATTACTAGCTACTATAAAATTATTTTTCCAGTTACTAATAAGCATTTATTAGTAACTGGAAAAAATTGTTTTATAAATGTGGGCTTGGCACCACAGGCAAGAATTCAGATTTTGCTTCCATTGGTCGATTTTCAGATTTTGGGATATTTTGTCATAAAATGTAAAAATAAATTGGAAATAATGTATATAAATACTTGATTTGTATCATCCGTTAACTACACCTAGCATACATTTTTAAAACTCTCCATGTTGAATCATATATCATTAAAAAACTTGTTTTATGGAGCATATCGTTAGCTAGTCCATACATGTTGATATTCTTTGCAGATGTAGTGTTTCGTGCTGAAAGATTAGTAATTTCCTGACATCCGATTGGTTACTGGCATTTAAAGGCCCTTTCCGGCAACCTGATTGGTTAAAATGGCTCACAGATTGAGAATAAAAATAAGCGATCTCAGGTAGCCAAATGCGAGAAAAGCATTGAATGAAAGAAAAAAGGAGCCTGATCAGCCGATTGAGGCAGTGGCAGTACAGGTAGATGAGGAAAAGGGGGTACCGGGCAGCAGCGCGTTGAGACGCAAATTAGTTGAGACGAATATGCCAGCTAGCAGCGATCAACCAGCCAGCAGCCAGCCAGCCAACAGTGACTTTTATTCCACGTGTCACAAATAAACCAACTTGTACATTATTTAATGTGCCCTTAATTTGTCTACACACTGGACTGAAAATCACTATAGACCCCACCAACCAGGGATTCTGTAATTCTGTCATGATAGAATGTGCATACTGTGAAGCTGATCGTGATGCATTTAGGAGGAGTGTTTACACTTCCTCCAGGCTGCAGGAGTGCTCCAGTGGAGATGTGGCATTTAACATAAATGTGAGGATGGTTCTTCTAGCCCACGAACTTGGACTTGGTTATGCAGCACTTAAGAAAATAAGCAAAGTCCTTGGGATTCCTTCCTTGTGTCTCAGCTCATATCAGAAACATGACAGCAGAGTGACAGATAAATAAAATGGGAGAGTAGCCCATTATTGTCAGGTGACTTGCTGTGTATAGATTTCCTTGCTCCAGCAAATGTATTCAAAGTGAATAAACAGAGTGATAGGAAAACATAACTATACAATGGGACTGTCACATAGGCCTTCAGTGTCATAGGGCTGTAGCCTACTGTGATTACTGAGAAATTAGTTTTACACAAAGTAAATACATGCTGATATGCTAATATTTACATAGGGTAACATGCTGATATTTAGTCATGCAGATATGACTGTGTCGATAGACATCATAATAAGTATGTTTCCCCCCCACTTTAGAGATTCAGAGAGGGCTACAGTCAATGGAGAGTATTACAAAGCTAATTAGAAGAACATATGCAGAAATAGACCCAGACATAGCAGAGTTGCTGAAGGAGGATGAGGATGCCATCACAGACATTCATGTGTCCTTTGATGGCACTTGGCACAAGAGAGGATTCACTTCCAACTACAGGATAGGTATGTGAATAGACATTGTAACAGGTCTAGTGATAGACTATGAGGTGTTGTTTTCATACTGCCATGCATGTGTCATGAAAAGAAAAAGTGGAATTAGTGGGGAGGAGTTCAGGGAATGGAAGGATTCACATGCAGATCACTGTACTCAAAACTTCTCAGGTTCGAGCAACGCAATGGAGCAGGAAGCAGCTAAACGCAGCAGCCAGTATGGCAGTAGCCACCTTCAATGAGGGAGCCACTGCTATATCAAATGTGATGGACAAATTGTGGCTTGACAGCACTTTGGTGACACTGGAAGCAATCAGAAAGGAGGATGTGAGGAGTGTTGTGAAAGCTGATGCTGCTTCAACGGAGTGTGCCAAGCGTAGGCGCAGGTCCCATGACAAAGTCAAGAAAGTAAAGCGGCACCAGCAACAACTCAAAGAGTGCCTTTCATATGGGGCAGGCATAGCTGATTAATGTTCTGCACAGTTCAACAGCCACACAACATCCTTGAATGTGACAAATTGAACAAAGTGATATGAGAATTTGCCCAAAATGCATATTTTTGTAACAGATCAGTATTCAAAGCATATGCTCTATCGCTTGAAACAAATGTATTAAACGTACTAATGTATTTGTAAAGGGTATATTTGATGTGTATTTGTCAGTTTAGAAGTGATATATGAATACGAGTTTAATTAATGTGACATAAATTGTCATATTTATAGAAAATATATTTTAATTGCATTAGCCTATCTTTATCGGCCATTTTCTCAAAATGACACGTTCCCCGTGCGCCAATTCATTTTTCTCAGTCTTCCAAGGACGTACATTCACATTATTCCACACACCGCCACACACCGCCTTTTTTTATATACTGTGAAGTTTTGATTTTAAGTGTCATTTTATCTGTAAATATATGCAAAATATGCATCCGTCATACATGTGAATAGTGTTTTTTAAATAATTCCATTTTTGAAAGACTGATCTGTAAAAGTCTGACCATTGAGTGTCTTATCACAATAAAACCCACCCCCAAAATCTTCCTTGAAGCAATGTGTTGAAAAACGGATAATCGTAATATTCAAATTAGCATATTAGGAGGATTTGTCTCATTTGCTTATTTTAATATTAAAATATATAAAACTTGTAATACAATAATATGTTGTATTTATATATAATTTCAACTGGTAAAGTTTCAGTCTGATGAGACTAAAGAAAAAAAATCCCTCTTAGCCTGTGGTGCCTGGCCTTAATTGACCCTCTGATAGGGGGTTTTTAAAATAAAATTAACATTTTAGTTTGTAACAGAGGAGGCAGTCGGCATGTCTATTTGTTCCATCCGCACAAGCCCTTCAAATCACTACTCACTATCTCGAAAATAACATATTTTCACATAGTACTGTGTATTTTTAACCATAAAGCATTTGGTCACCCTTATGCTGCCAAGGTCCCACCGCTATCAGAATAACAATGTTGTGAATATGACAAACACGATGCACTCATGTTGTGACAGACACATTTTCATCATAACACAAGTGACACGTAGCATGTCCTCGCTATGTTTACCATTTCATAACACAATCGACATCATGTCAAATCACGACAGGCTGTATCAACCATTAGCAACAATCAATGTAAATTCTGACAATGAATTCTGTAAATGAAAACACACTATCCACCTATCCAAACTTTGTTTTTTATCTTTGTCTATCCCTAAAGAGCACCTTCACAGAAAACTAGAGACAGACACACATTCATTTATGCATATTTGCCTGTGACATTCATTCGGTAAGAAGCCTTGAGCAGCTCAGCGAACACTTGGATGAAATGGGAGCTTGTATTGTGCATCATAATACACCTCTGAGCAGAATTTCTTTGATTGATATGTCAGGTAGGAATGCTACACACCAGAAGGAAAGCATATTTTAAAAACACGACCATTAGTCTTCCACAACGCTTTTGTCTGTCAGACACAAGGCTAGCAAATGTCCCCCAAAGAGGGCCAATAGGGAGAAGCAAGATGAACCTGATTAATCTCAGAAGGCCAGATTTATTTAACGAAATATGAAATACCATGGAATAACCATGTCACGGAAACTGAACCTTTACCAAAAAATACATCCTGTGCACTCACCTTGATTTGTAGGACAGTTCTAGGAAAGGAGACAATCTTACGTCAACACAGCTCATTTCAAAAGAGCCCATAGGAAGAAAAAAAATACATTTCAAATATATTTTTTATATGCTTTTTTTAGGATACATGTGAAATATTTGAAATTGGCCAAATAATGTATTTGTTAAAAAAACAAACATTTTAAATACACTCCAACATATATTATGTGTGTATGTGAAATGTACACTGGTCTTTCCATGACAGACTGACCAGGTGAGTCCAAGTGAAAGCTATGATCCCTTATTAATGTCACTTGTTAAATCCGCTTCAATCAGTGTAGATGAAGGGGAGGAGACAGGTTAAATAAGGATTTTTAAGCCTTGAGACAATTGGGATTGGATTGTGTATGTGTGCTATACAGAATGTGAATGGGCAAGACAAATTATTTAACGCTTTTGCTTTGCTGAAAAAAAATGACATCCATTGTGGTATGGGTCAGATTGACCTGCACAGTTTAACCACACTCAAGACAGTCAAAGAATCAAGTAAAAACAGCCAAAACTTAATTCTGTCGTCAGACCTTTCAGAAAGAAGAAATACAAGAACATTTGATTTAAAAAACTCGATTTTTAAGAAATATTTATTAAACATGTTTCCTTCTCATGAACAAGCATTTTCTGTTTCCCCAAGTAGGCATTTTTCTTGTATTTCCCAGTAAAAGTAACACTTAGGTGTGATATGACCATATTGGTCAAAATGATCCCTTCAGTCTTTCTCTCCACGTGTTACATTTACATTACATTTAAGTCATTTAGCAGACGCTCTTATCCAGAGCGACTTACAAATTGGTGCTTTCACCTTATGACATCCAGTGGAACAGCCACTTTACAATAGTGCATCTAGGTCTTTTAAGGGGGGGGGGGGAGGGGGGGGGAGAAGGATTACTTTATCCTATCCTAGGTATTCCTTAAAGAGGTGGGGTTTCAGGTGTCTCCGGAAGGTGGTGATTGACTCCGCTGTCCTGGCGTCGTGAGGGAGTTTGTTCCACCATTGGGGGGCCAGAGCAGCGAACAGTTTTGACTGGGCTGAGCGGGAACTGTACTTCCTGTACAATGTACGTGTGTGCTTTCTGCAGATGTATTTATTGCATTCTACACAAGTGGTGCTGGTTTACCTATCTTGTCGAGGGGGCAGAGCAAATCGTGTAGGCCCTGGAACAATTTTGATTATATTGGAAGCTGACAGTCCTCCTTGACTTTGTTGTGGTGATGGTGACCATTCTATATTACCATCTTTAGGCTTTCATATCCTCTCGTCTCTGGATGATGGTTGTTGCATGCTCTCTCCATCTGTATGGCAGACTACTCTGAATCTTCTTCACCAAAGAAAAATTCACAATCGTGATCTTCAACAGCATTGTCCTTTATCTCTGAAATGTGCTCTGTCACTGTCACAGTCCAGCATTTGTGATAAGGCTTCATTGATTGAACATCTTTTGGAGCTCATTTTTGAATGTCTGTGTCAGAGATCTGCTGCTCTTGCACTGAGAAAGAGAAGCTTGGGAAAGCTCCTTTTCACCCAAACATAATTATAAAAATGCAACCAGAACCAGTCAAAACAATACACATCAAATACGCTTGTTTAATTTGGAACTGTGCAAATATCTATACACATGAAAGCCTCTGGAACAAAATGACCCACAACATCATTATAGTATACAAAATCTACTCATACATTCCACAACACATCAGTGCGTCCACATTTTGAAATTAGGTTCATGACCCTAAATGAGGAAAAGTAATTTAATTTAATGGAGAAAAAGTGAGATTAACTAGAATATTAGACAACTCAAAAGTGGAAATGGTTCAAATTGACCCACAACATAATAGGAGTGTTAAGTGCCTTTGAATGGGGTATGGTATTAGATGCCAGGCGCACCAGTTTGTGTCAAGAACTGCAATGCTTCTGGGTTTTTCATTCTCAACAGTTTGCCGTGTGTATCAAGAATGGTTCACCACCCAAAGAGCATCCAGTCAACTTGACACAACTGTGGGAAGCATTGGAGTCAAAATGGGGGGGAGGGGGGCACAAATTCAGTATTCGGCAAGGTGTTCCTAATGTTTTGGTATACTAAATATATATCATGTATGTTAAATGCATCGGGAAATGTATTTCATGTATTTGAAAAAATATATTCTGAAACACATGGAACAATGTATTTTGGAATATATTTTCACATGTATTTGTCAATATATTTGATAAATGTATTTTAAAGTTTATTGTGATATACTTATTTTAGATCCAGCACAGGCTTCATAAAATCCATTTAAAAAATGTAATAATTAAACAATTACTTTTTGAAAATCTTCCTCTCATTTGCAATCCAAAGGGTCCCAGCTACAACATGCATGGTCATTTTGTTAGATAGAATCCTTCTTTATACCCCAAAAAGTCGGTTTAGTTGGCGCCATCGATTTCAGCAATCCACTCGTTCAACATGCAGACAAAAGAATCCAAAAAGCTACTGCTAAACTTTGTTAAAACAAGCAAAACTACGTTTCAAAACAGTCTTCAGGTACCCTAAAATGTAATTAAACTATAATATTCCATACGGAAAGAAGTATGTTAATTAGAAAATTAAAATTAGCAAGTGCGCATCCTCTTCATTGTGCGCCCACAGACTGATTTCCAAGCCTGAAAACTTGAACAAAGACTGTTGACATCTAGTGGAAGCCATAGGAATTGCAATCTGGGAGCTGGAATTGCAAAGGACCCATAGCGTTCCATTGAAAGAGAATAGGATCTCCCCAAAAATAATTCTGGTTGGTTTTTCTTGGAGTTTTGGCTACCATATCAATTGTGTTCTAGTCTCATACAATATTTGAACATTTCTTCAAACTTCAAAGTGTTTATATCCAATGGTACCAATTATATGGGCCTGAGAAACAGGCAGTTTACTTTGGGCACGTCAGGCAGGCAGAAATTCTGAAAAAAGGACCCTAGCCCTAAGAAGTGTTAAAGGACTAATTGGATCATGACAATTCATGTAAGTGTTATTGTTATACTGAAGAGGTAATTAGTATGTACGTCTTAGGACGTAATCATGCACTGGTGTATGGATTTGTATGTATATTCACATGCAAGTATATAAAGCATGTGAAAGAATGTGTGATTGTGCATGTAAATCTGTGTACGTGTGTACTGTAAGTATATTATTTGTGCATTGGTGTCAGTGTGTCTGCGTATGTGTGTGTGTGTGTGTGTGTGTGTGTGTGTGTGTGTGTGTGTGTGTGTGTGTGTGTGAAACCTGCTGAGTCATACCTATAAATCACCCTGCTGCACTATTTAATGAGACCTGCCTCCATGTGGCTATAGCAGCACCCAGCCTACTCACTTCTCCCATCTCTACTCAGATGTCTATCTCCCTGCGCCCGGTCGGCAGACACAGCACACACATGGCAGGCTAAGGCGGAAATGCTAAACAGGCCCAGCACAGCACTGACTTACTGGTTGGCAGGCACACACACACACCCTGCAGGGTGTCAGGGTTAAGTGGGATCACACTGATGCCAGTCCCAGCAGCCACCTCTGCGGGGCCAGTGACGGCACCCGCCAGGGGAGGCCCCGGCCGTGACCTTTCTGTTGTTTTCCGAGTGTGTCACCGTGATTGGATCAGAGTTGTCTCGCCGGGCGAGAGAAGTTTGAGGTCAGAGCTTGTATTCCTTTTTCCACATTGTGCCCCAATATTTGTCGAGGCAAATTCACTGTGACTGTTTGAGATGTAGTGGCATGGTAAAGCACAGCCCCCAGGGAGGGATGGATGTTGGATGGTGGCGGCTAGGGATATTTTTCCTGAAAGTACAAGCAGGCTCTATTTGCCTGTAACATTGGGATGGGGAATCGATCTAGCCCCAACTTTCTGGTTTGTTTGTAGGGGCACTGTAGTGTATTAAAAAAGCATAGCACAGGAAAATGTGTATTGCACCATTTGTTTTCACATAAAAGCACATATCTAGTAGAGATTAGAATAGATCACAGTATTGCACAAATGTTGTTATTTCTGCTGTAACTGTACCCAACCTGACACATCACACACAACACGAAAGGCTGGGTGACACTCAACTGGCAATGTTGAAAGGGGCACAACAGAGCAACAACTCCTACATTTGTTTTCTTCCATTTTGTACATAGTTCCCTTGTTTATCACAAAAAAAAACACCCACTGACCCACATACAACCTGAGAATCTGTTTATCACAACAAAAACCCATCCACTGATTCTCACATGACCTGGCAACCCGTTTGCTCCAGCCAGAGGAGATAATAGGCACCGCCTGGCCACATTGATCTCCCTGGTCACACTGGAGTAAACTGTGTCAGTGGGTCCTAATACCCAACACCCGAGCCATACCCATGCCCTCAGCGTCATATGCTGGGAGCAATGCCAAGGGGGAGGCAAGCACGCCGAGCGCCGTCAACTGTGAAACTGCAGATGCAGAGCTTTTCTCCCCATCCTCTCATGCATATTAAACTCCCCCCAGCCACCTGCTCGCCATACATCACACCCTACTTTCTTGTGCCCTGGAATTTTAATCAAGCCACAGACAGGAAGCACCGCCTAGCCTTGCGCTCTATGGTGTGTGCATGTGAATCATTTGCCAGCCTCTCGCTCTCAGGCTCAGGGCCGGAGTAAAAATGACTTCATTTCTCCAACTATCCGCTTGGAACAAATGAGAACAGTCACACCGAAATTAGAGGAAAAGAAGAAATGAAGAGAGAGAATGATTGTCTTATCTCCCCTTCCTGGGGTAACACCCTGGCTTGGTATCTTTTCACTTGAGTTGCCGCAGCATGGCTCTTTCGCTCCCATCCTCTGAGGTCCCTAGTATCTTGCCCCAGTGAATGTGATTTAGAGTAAGCCAAAAAGAGCGCAAGAGAGCGAGAATAGAGAGAGAGAGAGAAAGAGAGAGAACAATAAGTGGGCGATCCAAATGACGGTTTTACTCAAATCCAATTTTATTTGTCACATGCCGAATACAACAGGTGTACATGTACCGTGAAATTCTTACTTACCAATAAGCCAATAACCAACAATGCAGTTCAAGAAATAGAGTTACGAAAATATTTACTAAATAAATTAAAGTAAAAAATAAAATAAAAAGTAACAATAAAATAACAATAACGAGGCTATAAACAGGGGGTACCGCTACCAGGTCGATGTGCGGGGGTACAGGTTAGTCAAGGTACAAGTAGGTAGGGGTAAAGTGACTAGGCATAGATAATAGCAGGCGGTGATGCAATTGGTCAGGATGCTCTCGATGATGCAACTATAGAACTTTTTGAGGATCTGGGGACCCATGCCAAATCTTTTCAGTCTCCTGAGGGTGAAAAGGTGTTGTTGTGCCCTCTTCACGACTGTCTTGGTGTGTTTGGACCATGATAGTTTGTTGGTGATATGGACTCTCGACCCGCTCCACTACAGGCCCGTTTATGTTAATGGGGGCCTGTTCGGCCCTCTTTTTCCTGTAGTCCACGATCAGTTATTTGTCTTTCTCACATTGAGGGAGAGATCTGCCTGTCTCACCATTGTCGGTGATCAGGCCTACTACTGTTGTGTCGTCAACAAACTTAATGATTGGCCATGCAGACGTGGATTATAGGAGGGGAATGAGCATGCACCCCTGAGGGGCCCCCATGCACCCCTAAGGGGCCCCAGTGTTGAGGATCAGGGTGGCAGATGTGTTGTTGCCTACCCTTACAACTTGGGGGCGGACCGTCAGGAAGTCCAGAATACAGTTGCAAAGGGAGGTGTTTAGTCCCAAGGTCCTTAGCTTAGTGATGAGCTTTGTGGGCACTATGGTGTTGAACGCTGAGCTGTAGTCAATGAACAGCATTCTCACATAGGTGTTCCTTTTGTCCAGGTCGGAAAGGGCAGTGTGGAGTGCAATAGAGATTGCATCATCTGTGGATCTGTTGGGGCGGTATGCGAATTGCAGTGGGTCTAGGGTTTCAGGGATGATGGTGTTAATGTGAGCCATGACCAGCCTTTCAAAGAACTTCATGGCTACCGACGTGAGTGCTACGGAGGTAGTCATTTAGGCAGGTTGCCTTCGCTTTCTTGGGCATAGGGACTGTGGTGGTCTGCTTGAAACATGTAGGTATTACAGACCCGGTCAGGGAGAGGTTGAAAATGCCAGTAAAGAAACTTGCCAGTTCTTTCGCGCATGCTCTGTGTACACGTCCTGGTAATCCCTCTGGCCCCGGGACCTTGTGAATGTTGACCTGTTTGAAAGTTTTGCTCACATCGGCTATGGAGAGCGTGATCACACAGTCATCCGGAACAGCTGGCACTCTCATGCATGCTTCAGTGTTGCTTGCATCGAAGTGAGCATGAAAGGCATTTAGCTCGTCTGGTAGTCTCACATCACTGGGCAGCTTGTGGCTGGGTTTTGCCTTTCCGTAATGTTTTGTAAGCCCTGCCAGAGCTGGTGTAGTAGGATTCAATCTTAGTCCTGTATTGACGCTTTGTCTGTTTGATGGTTCGTCTGAGGGCATAACGTGATTTCTTCTAAGCATCCAGATTAGTGTGCTCCTTGAGAGTGTCAGCTCTAGCCTTTAGCTCGATGCGGATGTTGCCTGTAATCCACGGCTTCTGTTTGGCATATGTACATATGGTCACTGTGGGGACGACGTCGTCAATGCACTTATTGGTGAAGCCGGTGAGTGAGTTGGTGCACCCATCCATGCCATTGGATGATTCCCAGAACATATTCCAATTCTGTATTGAGTGAGTCACTGGTACTTTAGTTTTTGCTTGTAAACAGGAATCATGAGGATATAATTATGGTCCGATTTGCCAAATAGAGGGCGAGGGAGATCTTTGTATGCATATCTGTGTGTGGAGTAAAGGTGGTCTAGAGCTTTTTTCCCTCTGATTGCACATGTGACATGCTGGTAGAAATTAGGTAAAACTCGACGATACCCATGGACAGGGCCAACCAGGCAGGATATAACTCCACCCAGTTTGCCAAAGCACAGCCCCCACACCACTAGAGGGATATCTTCAAACCACCAACCACCCTGAGACAAGGCCGAGTACAGCCGATGAAGATCTCCCCCACGGCACGAACACGAGGTGGGTTGCCAACCCGGACAGGAAGATCACGTCAGTGACTCAACCCACTCAAGAGGGTTGATGGATTCTGTACGCGTACCATTCAGAAGGTGAATTAGCAGGACAACATTTTTAAGTGACTTTGAACGGGGGTATGGTAGCAGGTGCTAAGTGTATCAGTTTGCATCAAGAACTGCAATGCTGCATTTTTTTTCACGATCAAAAGTTTCCTGTGTGTATCAATAATTGTCCACCAACCAAAGGACATCCAGCCAACGTGACACAACTGTGGGAAGCATTGGAGTCAACATGGGACAGCATCCCTGTGGAACACTTTTGACACCTTGTAGAGTCCATGCCCAGACAAATTGAGGCTGTTCTGAGGGCAAAAGGGGGGGCAGAAACTAGGGTTGTGGCGGTCACAAAATTTTGTCAGCCGCTGATTGTCAAGCAAATAACTTTCAGTCTCACAGTAATTGTCCGTTAATTAACATAAACACTTTTTGTATCTCCTGGCTTCCACACTGATGCAGACCTTTGGAACATCTACGTTTTAAAATGTCTAATGAATCCATTTAATATAGCCTACACCTTCTCAATGCATCCATTATTTATTTTAGACAGGTCCAAAGAAGCATGATATGAAGAAAATGTAGTCTATTTCAGAAGAACAGAATAGCATACTCTGAGTTGTCCTTATGTTAGGTCATGTTGTGGCTATGTCAAATGGCTGTGGACTACACTAGTTCATTTAACAGACAAGATTTGCTTAGAATTCCGTGACGTTATTTTAAAGTATGAAGGCTATAGTATATTTTCTCCAAACGATTTGATGGAGTGCGCACATGCGGCTATTCTGTGTGAAGCGGTTAACAAATAAATATGTACTCCTATATGCTTAATTTAGAGTTACATTAATAACTTTAGTTGTTCTACAAACATTTAGCTATACAGTACCAGTCAAACGTTTGGACACACCTACTCATTCAAATGGTTTTCTTTATTTTTAAAATGTTCTACATTGTAGACATCAAAACTATGAAAAAACACATGGAATCATGTAGTAACCAAAAAAGTGTTAAGCAAATAAAAATACATGTTATATTTTAGATTCTTTAAAGTAGCCACCCTTTGCGTTGATGACAGCTTTGCATACTCTTGGCATTCTCTCAACCAGCTTCATGAGGTAGTCACCTGGAATGCATTTCAATTAACAGGTGTGCCTTGTTAAAAGTTAATTTGTGGAATTTCTTTCCTTCTGAATGCATTTGAGCCAATCGGTTGTGTTGTGACATGGTAGGGGTGGTATTCAGAAGATAGCCCTATTTGGTAAAAGACCGAGTCCATATTATGGCAAGAACAGCTCAAATAAGCAAAGAGAAATAACAGTCCATCATTACTTTAAGAGAGTCAATTTGGAACATTTCAAGAACTTTGAAAGTTTCTTCAAGTGCAGTCACAAAAACCATCAAGCGCTATGATGAAACTGGCTATCATGAGGACTGCCACAGGAAAGGAAGAACCAGAGTTACATCTGCTGCAGAGGATAAGTTCGTTAGAGTTACCAGCTTCAGAAATTGTAGCCCAAATAAATACTTCACAGAGTTCAAATAACAGACATATCTCAACATCAACTGTCCAGAGGAGACTGTGTGAGTCAGGCCTTCAGGTTGCTATGTGCATAACAGCAAAATTAACCAGCATATTGGGATTGAGAACAATACGGAGGAGGCAGCAGCATTAGAGACGAGGAAACAGCCCTTGCCTTAAACCCTATTCGGGCAGGATTAGTTTTACTGGTGGTGGTCAGGTAATGTAATGCACAAAACACCACATCTGTGGTGAATAACCTACTGTTATAATACAATCCAAGCTGTTTATAATACAGCTTGGATTCAAACCAGGGACTGTAGTGACGCCTCTTACACTGAGATGCAGTGCCTTAGACCGCTGTGCCACTCAGGAGACCCATTTCCTGATGATGTTTCACTGCTCTTCGTACTTGGCGGCTTCAGCCTCCCAACATCTGCTTCCGATTAATTTACTGTCTAAACTCTCCTGATCAACACCATTGCATTATGCCTCTCTCTAATGTCAATATGCCTTGTCTACTGCTGTCTTGGCTAGTTTTTACTGTTTTATTTCACTGTAGAGCCTTCAGTTATTCTCAAAATGCCTTAGATAGCTCTTCAGTCCCACTCCACACACATGCGGAGACCTCACCTGGCTTAACTTGTCCCTCCAGAGACGAAACCTCTCTCATCGTCACTCAACGCCTAGGTTTACCTCCACTGTACTCACATCCTACCATACCCTTGTCTGTACATTATGCCTTGAATCTATTCTACCACGCCCAGAAACCTGCTCCTTTTATTCTCTGTCCCCAACATAGTAGATGACCAGTTCTTATAGTCTCTGTTCCTATTCCCCAGGCGCTATTATCCTACTCCTCCTCTGTTCCTATCCTATTCCCCAGGCGCTATCATTTGTTGACTTCTGTAATCGCAAAAGCCTTGGTTTCATGCATGTTAACATCAGAAGCCTCCTCCCTAAGTTTGTGTTATTCACTGCTTTAGCACACTCTGCCAACCCTGATGTCCTAGCCGTGTCTGAATCCTGGCTTAGGAAGACCACCAAAAATTCTGAAATCCCCAACTACAACATTTTCTGTCAAGATAGAACTGCCAAAGGGGGTGGAGTTGCAATCTACTGCAGAGTTCTGTCATGCTATACAGGTCTGTGCCCAAACAGTTCGAGCAGTTCTACTTATAAAAATCCACCTTTCCAGAAATAACTCTCACTGTTCCTGCTAGTAAAAGACCCCGCTAAGCCCCCAGATGTGCCTTGGACACGTATATGAATTAATTGCCCCCCATTTATCTTCAGAGTTTGTACATCCCTAAACTGGGATATCCATAACACCCCGGCCGTCCTACAATCTAAGCTCGATGCCCGCAATCTCACACAAATTATCATGGAACCCACCAGGTACAACCCTAAATCCGTAAACACGGCACCCATTGATATCATCCTGAATAACCTGCCCTCTAAATATACGTCTACTGCCTTCAACCAGGATCTCAGCAATCATTGCCTCATTGCCTGCATCCGTAATGGATCATCGGTCAAACGACCACCACTCATCACTGTCAAACGTTCCCTAAAACACTTCAGTGAGCAGGCCTTACTAATCAACCTGGCTCGTGTATACTGGAAGGATATTGACCTCATTCTGTCAGTTAGCCTCTTTGTCCGCCCCATCCCGCATGCGGTATCGTTACTACAGCCTCAAGCTCATTAGCATAACGCAACGTTAGCGATTTTTAAAAATCGCAAATGAAACGAAATAAATATGCCTGTTCTCAAGCTTATCCTTTTCTTAACAATCCTGTCGTCTCAGATTTTCAAAATATGCTTTAGAACCAGAGAAAATCACTAATTTGTGTAAGAGTGGTGATAGCTAGCTTAGCGTTAGCATTAGCATTTAGCACGCAACATATTCACAAAAACCAGCCAAGGAATCAAATAAAATAATTTACCTTTGAAGAACTTCAGATGTTTCAATGAGGAGACTCTCAGTTACATAGCAGATGTCCAGTTTTTCCTGAAAGATTCTTGTGTAGGACACATCGTTCCCTTTTGTTACTATGCATATGGCTACCGAAACTAACCGAAAATTCAGTCACCTACATGTCGAACTTTTTTCCGAATTAACTCCATAATATCGACTGAAACATGGAAAACGTTGTTTGAATCAATCCTGAAGGTGGTTTGTCATATTTCTCTCCATTGAAAGCACCGTCCTTGTAGCCTGGTTTGTTCTGAGATTTGAATGGAAAAATACCGGGACCTGACTTTTGCGCACCAATTGCCACGCAGACACCTAGCGGGACACCTGGTAAATGTAGTCTCTTATGGTCAATCTTCCAATGATATGCCTACAAATACGTCACAATGCTGCAGAGACCTTGGGGAAACAAGAGAAAGAGTCCGTTCATTCCTGTCGCATTCACAGCCATATAAGGCGATCATGGAAAACGTAGCCTCAGAAATCCTGTGCATTTCCTGGTCGGTCATACATCTTGGTTTTGCCCGAAACATTTGTTCTAAGGGACTCACAGTGAAAATCTTTGCATTTCTGGAAACGTAAGACTGTCGTCTTTCCAAAGCTATCAATTCCAAGCATATTCGAGCATCTTTTCGTGACAAAATATTGCGCTTAAAACGGGCACGTCTTTTTATCCAAAAATGAAATACTGCCCCTTTAGGACTAACAGGTTAAGGATGCCTGGTTATTCTTTAAAAATGCTTTCCTCACTATCTTAAATAAGCATGCCCCATTAAAAAATAAATACAACTAAGATCAGATATAGTCCTTGGTTCAGTTCAGTGCCTGACCAGCACAAAAACATCCTGTGGCATACTGCATTAGCATTGAATAGCCCCCGCGATATGCAATTTTTCAGGGAAGTTAGGAACAAATATACACAGGCAGTTAGGAAAGCAAAGGCTAGCTTTTTCAAACACAAATTTGCATCCTGTAGCACAAACTCCCTTTGCAAAATCCTGTCTCCTGATTCTGCCTCTTCGACCATACTATCCTCCCTTTCCACATCCTGTGACTCACACTGGTCTCTTTCCTCCCAGCCAGCTCAGCCTTCCCCTCCTGCTCCGTGGCTGAGTGACTCATTGCGAGCTTATAGAACAGGGCTGCGGTCAGCTGAGGACCTATCATCCTTTCACTCCCTCCTCTCTACCTTCTCTTCCTCTTCCTGTATCTACTGCTAAAGCCACTTTCTATCACTCTGGCTTCTGTCTCTAACAAGCTTCTTCCTCTAACTCTGGGAAACTATTTTCCACTTTTTCCTCCCTCCTTTTAATGCCCCTCCCTCCTCCCTCTCTTTGGACGACTTTGTCAACCACTTTGAAAAGAAGGTTGATGACATCCAATCCTCATTCAGCCTTTTGAATCCACTGGTCCCACTCACACAGAACTACCCTACGCCTTGACCTCGCTCCAGATGAAATCCTGCAACTAATGAGGTTCGGCCCCCAAAAACCTTCCCGCTCGATCCCAATCCCTTCCTCCCTTCTCCAGACCATCTCTGGAGTCCTTTTTTACATTCCTCACTTCCCTCATCAACTCATCCCTGACCACTGGCTTCATCTCCTCTGACTTCAATCAACAATCGATGACTCTGACATCAAAAACTACAGACCGGTATCCCTTCTATTTTTTTCATTCCAAAACACTTCAGCATGCTGTCTCTGACCAACTCTCCCTCTATCTCTCTCAGAACGGTCTTCTTGACGCTAACCAGTCAGGTTTCAAGACGGGTCACTCAACCGAGACTGCTCTTCTCTGTGTCACGGAGGCTCTCCACACTGCCACAACTGACTCTCTTAGAACCATCAGATCTTTCTCACCACCGTCTCGGGGCTGGGTGTCTCAGGCTGCATACTCTTGAATTGCATCCTACCTGGCAGGCGAGATGAAGAGGATATTTTTCTGCACCACGTACTCTCCCTACTGTTATCTCCTAGGGCTCGGTTCTAGGTCCTCTCCTCTTCTCTCCATGCACCAAGTCATTCTGCCCCGTCAGATCCTCACATGGTCTCTCCTATCATTGTTATACAGATGACACCCAACTACTTTTCTCCTTCCCCCGTCTGACACCCAGGTGGCAACATGCATCTCTGCATGCCTGACAGATATCTCAGCATAAATGTTGGCCCACCACCTCAAGCTCAACCTCGATAAGACGTAGCAAGCTCTTCCTCCCGTGGAAGGCCTACCCACTCAAAGACCTCTCCATCATGGTTGACAACTCCATGGTGCCCCTGCCCAGAGTGCAAAGATCCTTGGCATGACACTGGACAACACCTGCTGTTCTCTGCTAAAATTAAAGCAGTGACTTGCTCCTGCAGGTTCATGCTCTTCAACATCCGTAGGGTATGACCCTACCTCACACAGGAAGCAGTGCAGGTCCTAATCCAGTCACATGTCATTTTCTGTCTGGACTACTACAACTCCCCGCTTGTTCCATCAAACCCCTGCAACTTATCCAGAAAGCTACAGTCCGCCTGGTCTTCAAACTTCCCAAGTTCTCCCATGTCACCCGTTCCTCTGCACACTCCATTGGATTTCAGTTAAAGCTAGAACTGCCCTATGAGTGTTAGGCAAGTACAGTGGGCCAGTGCCATGGTCTTATTGTGGAAGTAAAGTCTTGAAATAGATCACTTTTGAACACCATGCCTTGGGAGTTTATTGAATTGATAATACAGAGTATGTAGTCCACTGTCTTTTTAACCTCCTAAGAATGATGTCTTGGATGTCGAGGCTTAATTAGATATGCAAGCAGGACAGACCCCTGGGTCCACTGAATATTTCCATTTTGGCGTAGGGCATTGCAAATGTGTAAAGAGGCAAAAAAGTTGCACAGTAAGACTTCCTTTGAACCACTGGCCCAATGCCCAGTGACAGGCATTCACCATGCTTGTATTGGTTGTTATAGGGATAGCACATCTTCTAATGTATTATCAATGCATACTCGAAGGCACTGTAAATGCAGTGATAAGTAAGTTATAATTGGTAACTTCCTCCATGTATTATTTTTTTAATAATAAAGTTAGGTAACACTAAGATGCTCTCATACATGTATTTTTAAACTGTGATTACTTTAGTAGTAACAGTATACTTACATAGTAATTCATGCAAAATACCATACAAGGTTTATGAAAAATCATAAAAATAGTTATAGGTTCGCCAATATCTTCGTGTCCATCTGATCTGTCATCATCTTTCAAGGCCTCACAAAAGGTGTGCGATTTATCAATCAATACCCTGGAGCAACAGATTTATTTGGATGTTGTGGCACAACTAAGGGATTATTTTTCTCTAATTTAGAAATGCATCTCTTTCTCACATGGGATTGGCCAACCGAAGCACAAGGTGCTGAAAAAGTGATGATGCACATATGACAGGTTAAATGCTATGATTGGGGTTGTGACAGAACAGAAAAGGCCCATAACAACAACAACAACAAAATGATCAAAGATGTATTCCAATTGCACTGCTAAATCTAAAGTAGGGGGGCAATATACCAGCCAATCCGCTAGGCTTGTAATCATATTATGGCATAATGATATGACCAGGCACGTAAATATTAGAAACAGATCAATTTGACCCCTCTAATAATATACTATGAGGAATTTGATGGATTGAAAATGATATTCCCACGGTAGCTACTGGCTTTCTGTGGCTTTACACTACACAGTACTAGGCTACTCAATTCCTCCTTTCATTATTGGATCCCCCCACCGCCAATTATCCTTGGTTTGGTACTAGTTTGTGCTTGGTTTGGTACTTGTGGTTTGTGAAGGAGGCTTGTAAGGAGAATGGAGACAAAACAAAACCCTTAATTCTGTGGGCTAACTTGTAACAATTAAAGAATTAAAGTCAATTCATAAGAATGATATAGAAAATGATATTTTTCTAATTGAGAAGGATTCTATTGAAATGTGGCGGGCGAGAAACAAGTGATAATTGGTACTGGCTATATTGGGCTCAATTTTGTGAGTTCAAAGACAACTTTGGTAGTAATATGAACTTTGAAACAAGTGGTGTCTAGTAAGCTACAGAATTAGAGGGTTGATTCTCTGAACATCAAGCAATAGGCTCAAGCAAACCTGTTTCTCTCCTCAGTCAGAGGCAGCCTGGCTGTCACAGACTCTGACCAGGAGCAGCAACCTATCCTCCTTATTTGTTTAGAAAAAAAAATGTGTATGCCAAAAAATTGTGGGGGAAAGCAATCATCATATTTATACAACCTAATAATAAACCTAAGAAGAACCACCTTTATATTTTATTTCAAATGAGAAAATCTGCAAATGTAATCTCTTTATTGATCGAGATGCGTGTGACGTTGCAAAGCAGTAAGCTGGTTTATTTATCCGTCATTAATTACTTCTTCTTGATTTCAATATGGAAGGGAAACCAGGGTAAAAGGTATTCTTATACCATATTTTTGTGTAACATTGTAGCAGTTCATTCAATTGGGAGTGGTAAGGGTGGTGTGGTAGGATGTTCCCCCATGATGTAAGAGGGTCATGACTGAAAAGGTTTGGGAAGCACTGATCTAGCTAATGATTAGTACAAATACAGATGGGCATGTTTCACCATATTTATTTGTATCCACGATGTTGCATCAGTTGGGCTACAGGTAATAATAATTATTGCTAAATAAAACACCAGCATGATAATGTTGTTTGGCTCATTTTTGGAGAGGTAGATTATATTGTATTGGTATTCCCATCATTTTATTGTCACTAATTGTGGAGTAGAAAAGTCACCAGGTCTGCATTCACTACAAAATAAATGTAATACAACGTAAAGATTAAGTGGAAACTGTGCTGTTCTGAATAACCACTTGAAAATCGGAAAGAGGTTGGGTTGTGGGTTCAACATGCACCAATACCTTTCAAATACATCACGCATTGCTTTAAGCAATACCCTGCCACACTAACAAAACAGAGCAAGTGTAAAGTCTGTTGAAAAATGTTGAAGAATGTGTTGTTTAGTGCAAGCCATTACGCAACATACAGTGGTTCCTCCACCAAAAGTTGCGAGCTTACGCCGCGGGACTTAGAGGTAATTTGTGGTTTAGTATGGTACCCTGCATCACCACTTCATTGCTTCAGACCAGAGCACACGGGAGTTAGTGCACTGATTATGCTTTTGGGTCCAACTGTGTCTCCTACTGACAACGAATGGGTGACATAAACCTAAATAGAAATGGATAATTGTGCATGACTTCAGTATTACTTACTAAAACAGTTGTCACACAAGGTTTTTATAATTTTATTTTATTATTTGGCTCTAACTGTACTACTGTAGGCTACTCCCAATACACTGCATAGCAGTGCAAGCTGTGTTGCTACAGATGCTGGTTCAATACCTGTGCTGTCCTCGACTGGGAGACCCATGAGATATTTGTTGGTGTTTGATTTTTCTCCCTCAAAAAACAAAAAATAATCATTCTAAATGACAAACTGGCTTTATTTACAAATTAGAAACAATTTCTCACCCCATGTTTAAAAATGGCCTTTTTCTCGCTCATTTTATGTTGTTTGAATACGAAATCATCTCCAAGATATTTAAGGGGCATTGCACTAATAATGGCGCTGAGTAGGAAATGTTCCCACTGTTCTGTTCTTAGTGCCAGTCTGCACGTTCAAACTAAAACAGTGTAACTAATAATTGCATCTTTATGCTTTCATTAATAAAATAATTATAAAAATACTCTTTCAAAATGCCAATGTTTATTTAGTTATGGATCCATAACGGATTACTATGGGAATAAATATCACTGAATTACAGAAATATCCTCTATATGTAATTATTGGCGGAGAGTCACATCATATTTTCCGATATACTGTAGGCCTACCGTAGACGACATGAGTCTCACTAGTGTTGAGTAATGAGCTGTTAAAAGTGGTCCAGGTCTTATTTATTTAAAGAGCATATTTATTTAAAGAACAATTTCAGCACCATTTCACGCTGCTCTGAGACAAGCATGGGGACTGGTCTTGATAAATCAATCAGATTTTTATTTTCACTGAATCTCCGTTTGGGTATTGGTTAGACTAGAATTAGAAAATTAGGGTGTAGGAATGTTATGCTCTTAGTGTGAGCTTTATTTAACTAGGCAAGTCAGTTAAGAACACATTCTTATTTACAAGGACAGCCTTCTCCTTCCTTCCTTCCTGTCGGGGAATTGAATCCCAGTTTCCCACAGAACACTGGATTCTTTAGCTAAATAGCCCAGTACTGTACTCCCGACCATCACCATATATTCCGTTCCATCCTAACAGGAACCCAGAGGAGAGGGTTTTTCGTTTTCCTCGGAATAGAAACACCATAATATTAATCAAATGAATCCCAAACTCTAAAAGTTATTGGAAAAGTAGACATTGTGATTACAATAAAGCATGTAAACAAGATGCTGTGTTTTTATTTACAGGTTTTCAAACACTTGTTGCCTGATTTGCAGGACAATAGACTCTTTATAGCCCGGCTACTGTAGGTATGAACATCCCCCTACCTGCAATGTATTCGATGATTAAGTACTCTGAAGTGTCACATTTCTAACTCAAAATAGCAGTACAATATTTCTTCATCAACATCTTTATGCTTTCGTTAATAAAATAATTATTAAAATACTCTTTCAAAATCCTGATGTTTATTTAGTTATGGATCCATAATGAATTACTATGATAAAAAACATCAGTGAGTTACAGAAATAATGGAACAAGTTTTCTCATGAAGGTTAACAAATTGTTGCTTAGTGGAAAATACTCTTTCAAACACACAGTCATGTTGTACAGCGCCCTTATGGCTATTAAGCAAGGATATATTTTGGCATTTATGGGCGGCACACAATTGGCACAGCATTTCTCTCCCTCTAAAAATAGAATGTTTTGGCCTTTACAAATATTATTTTGACCTTTTATTCAGATTACCATCACTCTCCTTTGTTTGTTTTTTAAAAATGAAATAACCTCCAAAATATTGTTATATATTATCAAGTTGATGACACAGCCATATAGCCGGCACCTACATAAAGCTGAGTGACTCACTCATTCATTGTTTTGGATCAAAATAAATAAGTACCAACATTCTTTCTGATAGTCTTTAATAAATACATGTTTTGGTTATCCTGACCTGAACACCATGTACAGTATTATAATGGCCCATTAGCAGGACAATATACCTTTACCAACACCTTTCTGTATTTTGATACTTTGTTCCGGAGTGGATGGGGGCTCCCGCAGTGCAAAATGCTTTGCTATAGATGCAGGTACGATACCCCATTGGCCGCCACCGGGAGACCAATGAGGATGCTTTTGGTTTTAATTTAGGATCCTCCAATCCTCTATATGTAATTATTGGTGGAGAGTCACGTCATAATTTCCGATATACTGTTGGCTTACCGTAGGGGACATGAGTCTCACTAGTGTTGAGTAATGTGCTGTTAAAAGTGGTGTAGGTCTTATTTATTTAAAGAGCATATTGAAGTTAGAAGCAATGGCTTAAAACTATTTTAGCACTGTTTCATGCTGCTCTGAGACAAGAATGGGGACTGGTCTTGATAAATCACTTAGATTTTTATTTTCACTTAAACTCCGTTTGGTTATTGGTCAGACTAGAATTCAAAAATTAGGGTACAGAAATGTTACGCTCTTTGTGTAACCTTTTTCTGAACTAGGCAAGTCAGTTAGGAACAAATTCTTATTCACAAGGACAGCCTATTCCTTCCTCCCCATCGGGGAATTGAACTGCCATGTGCCCGGCCTGCACGACATGGGGATTCTTTAGCTAAATAGCCCAGTACTGTACTTCCGACCATCACGTTGTACAACGCCATATTTTCTGTTCCATCCTAATTGAAACCCAGAGGGTTTTTAATTTTTCTTGGAATAGAAACACCACAATATTAATCAAATTAATTAAGCAAGTACCAATCAAAAGTTACCCGACTCACCTACTCATTCCAGAATTTTTCTTTATTTTTGATATTTTCTACATTGTAGAATAATATTGAAGACATCACAACTATTAAATCAGTTTAAAACAAATTCTTATTTACAAGGACAGCCTACTCCTTCCTGCCCATCAGGGAATTGAACCCTAGTCTCCCGCGTGCCCGTCTCCCGCATGCCCCCCAGTCTCCCGCGTGCGCAGTCCAGAGGCGCCAGAGCCCCTCAGTCCAGAGGCGCCAGAGCTCCTCTGTCCAGCGCTACCAGAGCCTTCCTCTCCAGCGTTGCCCGAGCTACCCATCTTCCCTGCACCGCCTGATCTGCCCGTCTGTCCAGAGCTGCTAGAGTCTCCCGTCTGTCCAGAGCTGCTAGAATCTCCCGTCTGTCCAGAGCCGCTAGAGTCTCCCGTCTGTCCAGAGCCGCAAGAGTCTCCCGTCTGTCCAGAGCCGCTAGAGTCTCCCGTCTATCATGAGCCGCTAGAGTCTCCCGTCTGTCATGAGCCGCCAGAGCCGCCCGTCAGCATGGAGCCGCCAGTCAGCCAGGATCCTCCAGAGCTGCCAGTCAGCCAGGATCCTCTAGAGCCGCCAGTTAGCCAGGATCCGCCAGAGCCGCCAGTCAGCCAGGATCCGCCAGAGCCGCCAGTCAGCCAGGATCCGCAAGAGCAGCCAGTCAGCCAGCATCCGCCAGAGCCGCCAGTCAGCCAGGATCCGCCAGAGCCGCCAGTCAGCCAGGATCTGCCAGTCAGCCATGATCTGCCAGAGCCGCCAATCAGCCAGGATCTGCCAGAGCCGCCAGTCAGCCAGGATCCGCAAGAGCAGCCAGTCAGCCAGTATCCGCCAGAGCCGCCAGTCAGCCAGGATCCGCCAGAGCCGCCAGGATCTGCCAGTCAGCCAGGATCTGCCAGAGCCGCCAATCAGCCAGGATCAGCCAGAGCCGCCAGTCAGCCAGGATCTGCCAGAGCCGCCAGTCAGCCAGGATCTGCCAGAGCCGCCAGTCAGCCATGATCTGCCAGAGCCGCCAGTCAGCCAGGATCTGCCAGAGCCGCCAGTCAGCCAGGATCTGCCAGAGCCGCCAGTCAGCCAGAAGCTGCCAGAGCCATCAACCAGCCTGAGCTATCTCTCAGTCCTGAGCTACCCCTCAGTCCTGATCTACCCCTCAGTCCTGAGCTACCCTTTGGTCATGAGCTACCCCTCAGTCCTGAGCTACCTCAGTCCCGAGCTGCCCCTCAGTCCAGTGGGGCCCGTTGTTAGGGTTCCTAGGCCAAGGTCGGCGGCGAGGGTCGCCACTCAAAGGACGCTAAGGAGGTGGACTAAGACAATTATGGAGTGGGGTCCACGTCCAGCGCCAGAGCCGCCACCGCAGACAGATGCCCACCCATACCCTCCCCTATAGGTTTAAGTTGTGCGGTTGGAGTCCGCACCTTGGGGGAGGGGGGGGGGGGGTATTGTCACGTTCTGTCCATAGTTCTTGTGTGTTTTCCTTGTTTTAGTGTTGGTCAGGACGTGAGCAGGGTGGGCATTCTATCTTGTATGTCTAGTTTGTCTATTTCTATGTTTGGCCTGATATGGTTCTCAATCAGAGGCAGGTGTTAGTCATTGTCTCTGATTGGGAACCATATTTAGGTAGCCTGTTTTGTGTTGGGTTTTGTGGGTGGTTGTTTCCTGTCTTTGTGTTTGTTGCACCAGATAGGGCTGTTT
The DNA here is from genome assembly GCF_034236695.1 of Oncorhynchus nerka. Classification (NCBI taxonomy): domain Eukaryota; kingdom Metazoa; phylum Chordata; class Actinopteri; order Salmoniformes; family Salmonidae; genus Oncorhynchus; species Oncorhynchus nerka. The sequence continues at coordinate 32,949,989 of NC_088418.1, forward strand.
CGATTTTTCACGTTTCTTGTTTTGTATATTGCTCTATTTTAATCTTTCATTAAAGATGTATAAAGATAACCATGCTACATTTTGGTCCGCCTCTCTTTCACCAGAAGAAAACCGTTACAATAATATTTTCCATTCCATCCTTTTTTATTTTACCTTTATTTAACCAGGCAAGTCAGTTAAGAACAAATTCTTATTTTCAATGACGGCCTAGGAACAGTGGGTTAACTGTCTGTTCAGGGGCAGAACAACAGATTTGTGCCTTGTCAGCTCAGGGGTTTGAACTTGCAACCTTGCGGTTACTAGTCCAATGCTCTAATACTAGGCTACGCTGCCTACGGAAACCCAGAGGGTTAGAAACATCATAATATTAATCAAATTAATTAAGTCAAATTTCTTAAAATCAATCCCATGTACTATGTTATGACAAAAAAGGTTTAAATTTCTCTAATAATGCCAATATGGGAGACTATCAAATGCTTCTCAAAGTTGCCCTCGAGTGGTCGAACTAGCAGTAACTTGCATTAACGTAAAAAATGGCTGAAAATGAAGTAACGTGCCATAGAATGCTGCAGCAGCCCGCAAGGTGTGCTGCAGTATGACGCAACTTTTAAAGGACGAACACTGTAGCAAATGTTAAATCAAACTGAATGCACCCCAGAACTAACTTTCTCAGAGTCGTTCTACAAACAAATTGTCAAGCGTGATTACTTTCTGAACTGTTAGAGCTAGACCAACTGTTGAAAATAATTAAGAAATGATTGGGATATCATTCGTGGTTGGGATATATTAACCCAATTAACAGGAAAGTATTGGATGTGTTTTCCCTTCAAAATTCACCAGAAACAAGATGTGTGTGTGTGTGTGCGTGTGTGTGTCATGGTTGGGGTCCAACAATGAATTTGAATTTAATTTGAATTGTCCACACCCCACAGGAAGAAGATCTTTAATTGATTTTGAATTGAAGGAATTGAAGAAAGTATAATTTACTTTAAAGCAATTCAAACCAATTAAACTGAGACGTGAAATATCAGTCTAATTCATTTGACAAATATTTTATCAAAAGGATATGCCACTCACTTAGTAATGCAAATAATTACATATAGCGTTTCAAAGATGTCAAACAGTATTTAGTTTTGTCATGAGATGTTAGATTGTTCCCTTCCATACTGCAGTGTTTGATCTAATACATTTTGGGAAATGTATTTTTTCTGATATTTAAAAACATTGAGGGAATTATTAATTATTATAGACAACCCACAACATGATCTTATAATATTTCCAGACCACTACAAAAATACTTGATTGTTGTAGGAAAATACGTTTTACAAATGAAATGTTTGAACCTTCTGCTACATGTTATTGGTAACCATACGTGATGTCAAAATAAAAAAATCTATGGTGTGTAGAATAAATAAGCTATTTGAATTTCATTGAATTAAATTATACATTAATTCAAGAGCAATTCACAACTCAATTCAGAATTGACCCCAACCTTGGTGTGTGTGTGTGTGTGTGTGTGTGTGCAAACATGGCTGACTGTCTTTTTTGCGGGGGAATACCTGCATTGCAGTGGCTGTGCATAGCGGCCATGGCTCAGTCAACAGACAGAGCAGTGTGTGTGTGCAAAGCAGAGCAGGGCTTGTGCAGGGTCAGAATGAAAGAGCAGCACATGGAGGTGAAAAATGTCATGCCACAGCCATTTATTCTTACCCAATTCCAAATCAAAGCAGGTGCTTTCAATACTATCTAAAATATAAGAGAACCTGCAACAAATAACATGTTAAAATAACATGGATGAATGATGTCGATAGGTAATGTGTGATTTGTTCAATTTGTAGGCCTATATTTATCTATCAACCACCTTCACTCTTTTGTCAATTGTAACCAAAAAACCTTTTTTTCACAGTATCCATATTTGTTATGTAGTATACATCAAACTTTTGAATTATTCTGATAATCTTTATAACAAAGCCTCATCAGAGTACAAATAATTAATTCCCATTCAACAAATGTGTAACGTGGTGTATCTGTACCTCACCTTAATGTAGATGATGTCATCACTGTTGATGATTAACAGGAAGGAGTGGAGAGACAGCAGTGTTTACTTAGCTCTGCTCTGGTAGCCTATTGAACCTGAACCCCCGTGTCATGACACCTGCTCCTGAAAATTACTTATATCAAGTTAGCACCGCAAGCTCCTGAGTAGCCTTGTCAGTGTGAATGGAAGCTGTATGTATGATGATATAGGCCACGATCATAGAGCCAAGCTATTTGGCAAAACCATCAAAAATCCTTACTGTTTATACAATAAGCCAAATCAAGTAGTAATCCAGGTCATTTTGACACCTCTATCCCTCTGTCATCTTTCTTTCTTGGTAAACAAATGTTTTTTTTGCTGTGATTCTGAAGTTTATATGTTACCCAAAGAAAATGGTTCTTCAATAATGGTGTCTCTGTGATATCTCTCTCTCTCTTTCTAACAGTGGCCCCCACGTCCCCTAGTCTGCGTTCAGAGGTCTTCAAGCCTTGCATCGATGACAAGGACCTAGCCTTCTGCCTCAACGAGGGCGAGTGCTCCATCATTGAGACAGTAGCAGGAGTGCACAGACACTGCAGGTGAGTCTCTCGGTGTGTCTGTGTCTGTATTAGTTCACTGTGTCTAACTTGTCCTAGCCTGAAGATTCAGACCTTACGGTTGCAATAATTACATATTACCTGTAAGGTTTGAATGGCAGGCTGCAGTGATCAGGACACCGCGGAGCAGGCGCAAGAGATTGTGAGGAAAACGTACCTCAATCCAGGGACGGGAGATGGCGCTGTACTCATAATTATCCCATTATCCAAATTGATACATCAAGAAGATTGAAATACTGCTAGTTTTTAATTAACCGGGTACTGCACACATACTTTTTTTCATAACAAATGTTTTGAAGATTTAAGCTTTCTGATAATGTAGCAATAATAAAACAAAACATTTTCTACCCCCCACACAAATACTTTTTTTTTTTGCCTCATGGAAATGCTGTACCATACGGGTACTAAAACCGGATATCTTCAGAACATTTATTAAGTCAAATATAGCAGAAAACAAGCACTCTTTTCATAAAAGGAAATTATTCTGGCGTCCATTCTTCCTCGCTGTCACTGTCCTCAAGCTCACTGTCCTCACTGCTCAATTAGGCTCCTTTAGCCCTGTCCATTGCCTGTGAATGTCAGTGGATATGTTGGCAAAAACATTGACCAATGCAGTAAATTGCCCTGACAAGTAGCCTAACTGCACAACGCTACCCTGAGGCAACAGAAATAAAACTACATTTTTTTAATATAAACTAAATATCTTCAAAACCTATCAAATATGCTTCATTAGAGATTCCTACAAAAGTACATACTTTTTATTGTCAAGTTATCTCTATATAAACATGCAAAATAATTAAATGTATCTTACCTTTCACTCACACCATGCGCTCACGTTGCTCTGCTTCCTACCCCAACACATACATCATACCAACTTCTGTACCTCATTTGATTGTTTACAGGATTGTTACATGTTGTTGCATATTGTCATTTATAGGATAAAAAAAAAATATATAATTATATAGGGGCCAAAAGGTTTTCTGTTGCACGAGGGCAACGATGTGCAGTAGAGGGTTAAACTGCCATTTTCGCCAGCATACTAGGCTAGCTAATTCTAAAGCATCCCATTGGATTCGACAACACTTCCGGTGGCTACTCACCCCAATGCTACCTGTCACATTTTCATGGAATCCAATGGGCTGCTATAGTATTAGCTAGCATAGCATGCTGGGGAAAACAGCCATTTAAATAAAAAGTAGCAGAATTCCAATCATCTTGATTCACCATTCAACATTTCGGGATAATTAGTACAGCAACATATTCCATCCCTGGATTGAGGTACGTTTTTCCAGCCATATACCACGCCGGGCTCTGGCAGTTTACATTCTGGCATGGCACCGCTAAACTTGTCATTGCTTATTTCAGAAGATGTTTCGGTCGACTTCTTTATGTATTAAAGAAGGATATTAAAGAAGGCTATGGATATTGGGTGACCTGGTGGCACGACAAATGCACAACTATATAGTTAAATTATACCTAACTTCAATGTTGTGTTAGGTACATAAAAGCACGTTTAAAACATTGACATAATTAAAAAGGGAACATGTATACTGTCACCCAATACAATTGCATTATATTCTATGTATCAGACACATCTTCCTTGTTGTGGCAAAGTGGAGCCTATTCTCTTGGCTTCTCTTCCCCACTAAGCACGGACCCGTCTTTTGGACACCTTTTTTTGGTACTGGTCGTCTTCTTTTTTTGGTGTGGTCTGGTCCACAGATGTAGAATTTTAGTCCGGTCCAGACCAAATCTGAAACAATCATAGACGTCTATAATTGGTTCAGATTTTGTCCGGTCCGGCCTTGATTTGGCCCAAACTTAGACGTCTATGATTCACAAGTTTGGACAGCACAATACAGTACAGTAGAACACAGTACATTACCGTACAATAAAGTATAGATTAGTACAGTAGAGTATAGTTTACTCGAATGTACTCTATTCTACTGAACTAAACTGTACTGTACTCTACTGTACTGGACTGTGCCGTACTGTACTGTGCTGTTCAAACTCATGAACCAGCCTAGAAGTCTATGATTGGTTTAGATTTGCTCTGTTCTGGACCATACTTGTTTGGGGGCAAAACTAATTCAAATAATACCCAGCATGCTTTGCAAGTGTTGGTTTTTACATTTTGACCATTCAGCAGATGCTCTTATTCTTTTGGATTCAACTAGGTATATAAACAACAACATATCACAATCATTGCAAGAAAAAAACATACGTTATTGAGAATGGTATTGTTGTTGAAGTGGTCTGTTGTTTTCAACTACAGGGTGGACTACTTTGAACATCATGCCATATTTATGTTCAAACACTATTTTTAAACTTTCATTCAGAACCGAAAATGAATCTAATTTTCACTTCCGGAAAATACGTCTTTTCAATGTCCAGAAAATACATATTTTTACCTTTCATTCAGAACCTAAAATGTATCTAACATCTACATCTGGAAAATATGTATTATTTACATTTACATTTACATTTAAGTCATTTAGCAGACGCTCTTATCCAGAGCGACTTACAAATTGGTGCGTTCACCTTAAGACATCCAGTGGAACAGCCACTTTACAATAGTGCATCTAAATCTTTTAAGGGGGATGGGTGAGAAGGATTACTTTATCCTATCCTAGGTATTCCTTAAAGAGGTGGGGTTTCAGGTGTCTCCGGAAGGTGGTGATTGACTCCGCTGTCCTGGCGTCGTGAGGGAGTTTGTTCCACCATTGGGGGGCCAGAGCAGCGAACAGTTTTGACTGGGCTGCGCGGGAACTGTACTTCCTCAGTGGTAGGGAGGCGAGCAGGCCAGAGGTGGATGAACGCAGTGCCCTTGTTTGGGTGTAGGGCCTGATCAGAGCCTGGAGGTACTGAGGTGCCGTTCCCCTCACAGCTCCATTATAGATGATTTTCTACATGATTTGCATACTGTGTCTCTTCTATTCAGCTGCAACAAAACACAACCTGCTAGTTTCACAGCTAAACCTACTTAACGTAATTGATGAGGGATAGACTGGAACTGTGCTCCGAGTTTCACCATGATGACTGGTGCAGTTGCTCAAAACATTACACTTTTGTGACAGACCATCTCTCCAACCACACTCATGGGTATAATTAACGAAGGGATCCATGGTAGAGAGGAAGGATAGGGGGACTTAACCCGAGGACTAGTCCGCTTCGCAAGTACCAGTGTTTTGAAGCAATGATTACAGGTATCTCTCAAGAGCTTCAATTGAATGGTTATTTTTCTGAATAACTGGATAGTAAATGGTTCTAAATACATGGGACCGTGACGGAATAATAGCGGCTTTCTCACATATGGAGCTAAACTGTTGTACTATTATTGTTGTGAATTCCTGCTTTTGTAAATAACTGTAAAGAGGTTGGAAAGATGATAGTGAAACGTGCCGGCGCCTATCACTGGATGGGTCTTCCATTAATCACAGTTTGGCTGCATCCGAAAAAGATAATTTAATCAGAGAAGAGTCCAATAGGATGCCAATATCAACCTTTTCTCTTGTTTTCTCCGACCCTGTTTAAACGTGTGGGGATAGATGAAAGGCAATACTTCATTTTCTCTGGAATTACTTGATTTTGAAAAACATGGTCATTGTGGATGTTGTTTCAAACACAATGAAATGGAGAGTGCTTTCTAAGGTTATGATAATTCAAAACACCTGTATGCTTATGCATAGGCCTATATATGAGGCCAAGCCAAAAATGATTGTGCCATTATACAATACATAGCCTACCGCATATTACCCATGACAGAAAAACAGAAAAGAATACTGATTTACGATATCTTTAATACATAATTAGCCTACAATTATAGTGAATTTGTATTTGGTTTTGAATCCCATAATGTGGAGGGCAGTTTTTATATTTTCATAATTGATAGGCTTACATATTACCATTAGCTCTAGAATATCTCACCACCGTGTGTTTCCATCTTCTCCCCTCTCTCCTTCAATCCAGAGAGACGGGCTGTCAACAGTTTAATGAAACATGTTTCGTTGTGAAAACATGTTACTATAGATGTTACCAAGCAGATTTCACTTTGTTTCCCAAATGAAGCACTGGGTAGCTGCAGGAACAGGGTTGGCGAGCCCATGGCATACAGAGTTTGGACGGAATATAACCTGTTGTCAGGTGAAATAACTGGAGTAGCCTACCAACATGAGTGAAACGAACCGGCAGGAAAGTGGCCTCCACTCGAGTGTATAAAGATGACTTGTCTTTTTCCCCCTGCCCCTGTTCCTGCCATTTGATAATGGGCCATTCTAAATCGGAACAAATGTTAAATATTAGTAAGGACAAGACTAAATTGAGAATAGTCTGATGGGTGAAAATATGATCACTTGATGAGACAACAGCATATGCAGCCTGAGGCAAGGAATGTGCAGCCTGAGGCAAATCATCAATAGCCTATGGTCGCATCATGCAGCCCATATATATTTTGATTGTTAAGGCATTCTATGGATTGTTTCTAGCGTATTGAACGTGTTTCAAATTATCACTTTTACGCTCAACATAGCCACTTCATATGTGCACTCACTCTAGAAAGGGAAAAATATTCTTTCTATTTTATTCAGCTAAGTTCAATTATATTCTTCTTACTATTAATCATAAAATATAAAATAATGGCACAGAACTTATAAGCATATCTTGTCTGTTAAATTCTACAGCTTAGGGCATGGCACATAGCTAGACAACATACCAACTTTTCTTCTTCTGAATTTTTTTTATTTTTTATTTATTTATTTCACCTTTATTTAACCAGGTAGGCTAGTTGAGAACAGGTTCTCATTTGCAACTGCGACCTGGCCAAGATAAAGCATAGCAGTGTGAACAGACAACACAGAGTTACACATGGAGTAAACAATTAACAAGTCAATAACACAGTAGAGAAAAAAAGGGGAGTCTATATACAATGTGTGCAAAAGGCATGAGGAGGTAGGCGAATAATTACAATATTGCAGATTAACACTGGAGTGATAAATGATCAGATGATCATGTACAGGTAGAGATATTGGTGTGCAAAAGAGCAGAAAAGTAAATAAATAAAAACTGTGGGGATGAGGTAGGTGAAAATGGGTGGGCTATTTGCCAATAGATTATGTACAGCTGCAGCGATCGGTTAGCTGCTCAGATAGCTGATGTTTGAAGTTGGTGAGGGAGATAAAAAGTCTCCAACTTCAGCGATTTTTGCAATTCATTCCAGTCACAGGCAGCAGAGTACTGGAACGAAAGGCGGCCGAATGAGGTGTTGGCTTTAGGGATGATCAATGAGATACACCTGCTGGAGCGCGTGCTACGGATGGGTGTTGCCATCGTGACCAGTGAGCTGAGATAAGGCGGAGCTTTGCCTAGCATGGCCTTGTAGATGACCTGGAGCCAGTGGGTCTGGCGACGAATATGTAGCGAGGGCCAGCCGACTAGAGCATACAAGTCGCAGTGGTGGGTAGTATAAGGTGCTTTAGTGACAAAACGGATGGCACTGTGATAAACTGCATCCAGTTTGCTGAGAAGAGTGTTGGAAGCAATTTTGTAGATGACATCGCCGAAGTCAAGGATCGGTAGGATAGTCAGTTTTACTAGGGTAAGCTTGGCAGCGTGAGTGAAGGAGGCTTTGTTGCGGAATAGAAAGCCGAATACAATTTCTTCCTATCATAATGTTTCTTTAGACCTGCCTAAAATAAATAATGGATTTATTGTGATGGTGCATATTCAGTTCATTATTATACTTTTTAAATGTAGATGTTCCAAAGGCACGTATCAGCGCTTGTATGCTGCTTGTATGCGTGGAGGCCTGGCGATGCTAAACGTGTTTATGTTTGTGGTCAATTACTGTGAGACCGGCATTCTTTTGCATGACAATAACCCTGCCGACAAAATGTCACAGATCTAGTTCAGAGGCTTAATTTGCTAACTGATCTCGTTCCCTAATACCCACATAATGAGTTTGATGGAACAGGTAGATGAAAGAACCCATCGTAACTGCATGCCGTCCTAGAGAAGTTGCAGTTAGATGAGAAGTTGCAGATATTCGTCAATACACATGCTGTATTAGAAATTATATCACCAAAGGGTTATCTTGTACTATATAGCTGTCAACTATGATGTCCATATTAGGACAGTCTCAGCTTTACAAGTAGTTGTGTCAGTCTCACAATGACACTACTCCTTGTGAGGTTGACTTGCCTGGTTAAATAAAGGTAAAATCAAATGTAATGTGAATCCCACATTAAGGATTTGAGAATGTCTAACACCGTACCCAAACCTTCTGCGTGCACCATCGTGAGCAAATTGATTTTGTCCCCCCACACCAAACGCGATCACGACACACAGGTTAAAATGTCAAAAACTCTGAACCAATTATATTAATTTGGGGACAGGTCGAAAAGCATTAAACATTTATGGCAAGTTAGCTAGCTAGCTTGCAGTTGCTAGCTAGTTTGTCCTATTTAGCTAGCTTGCTGTTGCTAGCTAATTTGTCCTGGGATATAAATGTTGAGTTGTTATTTTAACTGAAATGCACAAGGTTCTCTACTCCGACAATTAATCCACAAATAAAACGAATCTCTCCTTCTTCCAGGCTTTTTCTTCTTTGGACTTTATATGGGGATTGGCATCTAACTTTCATAGTTACCACGATGACCAACCAAACTCAGTTCATCTTTCAATCACCCATGTAGGTATAACCAATGAGGAGATGGCACATGGGTATCTGCTTCTATAAACCAATTAGGAGATGGGAGAGGCAGGACTTGCACTGCGTTTAGCCTTAAAAATAGAACTGACTTCTATTTTAGCGTTTGGCAACGCAGTCTCTCGTCTCTCATTCAGCCAATAATTGAATAACATGTATATTTAAATTTATTTTTGAAACGCTCGAGCACGCAACGCGAGCAGTGTTGGTGTGCTCGTAATAACTGTCAACAATTGAATAATTGACCTGTCAGGTGGTTGGGGAAGGTATTACATTGAAGCGATGGACATTCATTGGGATTGCAGATCTCTCCGTCTGCCTCCTAGGTTGTCTGGCTCACTCTACTGGCTTGCTTCATTGTGTTAAATATGAGGAATTTACATTTGACTTTTTTTCGTACTGGTCCCCGGTGGGAATTGAATCCACAACCTTGGCGCCATGCTTTACCAAATGAGCTACACGGGATCACGGGTTTACTGTTCTCGGTGTATATGCCAAATCCTCAAGACACACAACAGCATAAGGTAGTTCTTTCCTTACCATTGCTATGGTAACCTCTCTCTTCTCATTAGGCTGTCAGACCAACAACAGAGAACGCGTGTACGCGCATATATTCACACACACACACACAGACACACACACAAGCATGGTACGACATGCTGACAAACGTCTCAGTATTCAACATTAAAACTGTGCTTGCTGGAGTGGGCCAGCCACCATCTCTCCCCCACGCAATAAGACAGGGAACGTAATTAAGAGTTGCGAGCAGCCGTATTACCTGTGAGCAATACCCATGACAGCCCACCTGAGGCATTAGTCTCACAATTATAGGATCTAATGTTGCAGCAGTGAGTGAGCCGGGGTGCTGTTTGAGTGTGGCTGAGTTTGATAGCCGGTGTGCTATAAGGCCTCAGGAGTAGGAAAGTGTCGCAATTGGGCCATGAGTGGTGCTCAATTGTGATGCCACATGACTGGGAGTTGAAAGGCAGTGGAAGCGTGAAGGATTACATTTTCAATTTAGACGGATGATGTAGCACACCGGTCTCCAACAGGGTGTGCAAGCTTTTGTTTCAACGTAGCACTAACACACCTATTTCAACTTGTCTTGTCAAATCAAATCAAATCAAATGTTATTTGTCACATACACATGGTTAGCAGATGTTAATGCGAGTGTAGCGAAATGCTTGTGCTTCTAGTTCTGACAATGCAGTAATAACCAACAAGTAATCTAACTAACAATTCCAAAACTACTGTCTTATACACACAAGTGTAAGGGGATAAAGAATATGTACATAAAGATATATGAATGAGTGATGGTACAGAGCGGCATAGGCAAGATGCAGTAGATGGTATCGAGTACAGTATATACATATGAGATGAGTATGTAAACAAAGTGGCATAGTTAAAGTGGCTAGTGATACATGTATTACATAAAGATGCAGTAGATGATATAGAGTACAGTATATACGTATACATATGAGATGAATAATGTAGGGTATGTAAACATTATATTAGGTAGCATATTTTACATAATTTCCCATCAATTCCCATTATTAAAGTGGCTGGAGTTGAGTCAGTGTGTTGGCAGCAGCCACTCAATGTTAGTGGTGGCTGTTTAACAGTCTGATGGCCTTGAGATAGAAGCTGTTTTTCAGTCTCTCGGTCCCAGCTTTGATGCACCTGTACTGACCTCGCCTTCTGGATGATTGCGGGGTGAACAGGCAGTGGCTCGGGTGGTTGTTGTCCTTGATGATCTTTATGGCCTTCCTGTGACATCGGGTGGTGTAGGTGTCCTGGAGGGCAGGTAGTTTGCCCCCGGTGGTGCGTTGTGCATACCTCACTACCCTCTGGAGAGCCTTACGATTGTGGGCGGAGCAGTTGCCGTACCAGGCGGTGATACAGCCCGCCAGGATGCTCTCGATTGTGCATCTGTAGAAGTTTGTGAGTGCTTTTGGTGACAAGCCAAATTTCTTCAGCCTCCTGAGGTTGAAGAGGCACTGCTGCGCCTTCTTCATGATGCTGTCTGTGTGGGTGGACCAATTCAGTTTGTCTGTGATGTGTATGCCGAGGAACTTAAAACTGGCTACCCTCTCCACTACTGTTCCATCGATGTGGATAGGGGGGTGTTCCCTCTGCTGTTTTCCGAAGTCCACAATCATCTCCTTAGTTTTGTTGACGTTGAGTGTGAAGTTATTTTCCTGACACCACACTCCGAGGGCCCTCACCTCCTCCCTGTAGGCCGTCTCGTCGTTGTTGGTAATCAAGCCTACCACTGTTGTGTCGTCCGCAAACTTGATATTTGAGTTGGAGGCGTGCGTGGCCACGCAGTCGTGGGTGAACAGGGAGTACAGGAGAGGGCTCAGAACACACCCTTGTGGGGCCCCAGTGTTGAGGATCAGCGGGGTGGAGATGTTGTTGCCTACACTCACCACCTGGGGGCGGCCCGTCAGGAAGTCCAGTACCCAGTTGCACAGGTCGGGGTCGAGACCCAGGGTCTCGAGCTTGATGACGAGCTTGGGAAGGCACTATGGTGTTAAATGCTGAGCTGTAGTCGATGAACAGCATTCTCACATAGGTATTCCTCTTGTTCAGATGGGTTAGGGCAGTGTGCAGTGTGGTTGAGATTGCATCGTCTGTGGACCTATTTGGGCGGTAAGCAAATTGGAGTGGGTCTAGGGTGTCAGGTAGGGTGGAGGTTATATGGTCCTTGACTAGTCTCTCAAAGCACTTCATGATGACGGAAGTGAGTGCTACGGGGCGGAAGTCGTTTAGCTCAGTTACCTTAGCTTTCTTGGGAACAGGAACAATGATGGCCCTCTTGAAGCATGTGGGAACAACAGACTGGGATAGGGATTGATTGAATATGTCCGTAAAGACACCAGCCAGCTGGTCTGCGCATGCTCTGAGGGCGCGGCTGGGGATGCCGTCTGGGCCTGCAGCCTTGCGAGGGTTAACACGTTTAAATGTTTTCCCCACGTCTGCTGCAGTGAAGGAGAGTCTGCATGTTTTGGTTGCGGGCCGTGTCATTGGCACTGTATTGTCCTCAAAGCGGGCAAAAAAGTTATTTAGTCTGCCTGGGAGCAAGACATCCTGGTCCGTGACGGGGCTGGTTTTCATTTTGTAATCCGTGATTGACTGTAGACCCTGCCACATACCTCTTGTGTCTGAGCCGTTGAATTGAGATTCTACTTTGTCTCTATACTGACGCTTAGCTTGTTTGATTGCCTTGCGGAGGGAATAGCTACACTGTTTGTATTCGGTCATATTTCCGGTCACCTTGCCCTGATTAAAAGCAGTGGTTCGAGCTTTCAGTTTCACACGAATGCTGCCATCAATCCACGGTTTCTGGTTTGGGAATGTTTTACTCATTGCTATGGGAACGTCACCTTCAACGCACATTCTAATGAACTCGCACACCGAATCAGCGTATTCGTCAATGTTGTTGTCTGACGCAATACGAAACATATCCCAGTCCACGTGATGGAAGCAGTCTTGGAGTGTGGAATCAGATTGGTCGGACCAGCGTTGAACAGACCTCAGCGTGGGAGCTTCTTGTTTTAGTTTGTCTGTAGGCAGGGATCAACAAAATGGAGTCATGTTCAGCTTTTCCGAAAGGAGGGCGGGGCAGTCTAATTGCATGATAAGTTGCTGAATTGGATGTGTCAGTGTTGAGCAGGAACAATCAATCAAATGTATTTATAAAGCCCTTTTTACATCAGCCGATGTCACAAAGTGCTATACAGAAACCCAGCCTAAAACTCCAAACAGCAAGCAATGCAGATGTAGAAGTACCGTGGCTAGGAAAAACTCCCTAGGAAGGCAGGAACCTAGGAAGAAACCTAGAAAGTAACTAGGCTCTGAAGGGTGGCCAGTCCTCTTCTGGCTGTGCCCGGTTGAGATTATAGCAGTACATGGCCAAGATGTTCAAATGTTCATAGATGACCAGCAGGATCAAATAATAATAATAATCACAGTGGTTGTAGTGTGTGCAACAAGTCAGCACCTCATGAGTAAATGTCAGTTGGCTTTTCATAGCCGAGCATTCAGAGTTAGAGATAGCAGGTGCGGTAGAGATTGAGTCGAAAACAGCAGGTCCGGGACAAGGTAGCACGTCTGGTGAACAGGTCAGAGTTCCATAGCCGCAGGCAGAACAGTTGAAACTGGAGCAGCATCATGACCAGGTGGACTGGAGACAGCAAGGAGTCATCAGGCCAGGTAGTCCTAAGGCATGGTCCCTGGGACAGGTCCTCCGGGAGGGATAGAGAGAGAGAGAATACTCAAATTCACACAGGACAAGACAGGAGAAATACTCCAGATAAAACAGACTGACCCTTGCCCCCCCAACACAAACGACTGCAACAAAAGCCTGCACACCCTATATCTCCATGATTGGAGTTGAAGATTTAATTGATAGACTAGATTAAGTTAAGAATGAAAAGACAATACTATATCTGTTTTTATCTGTGACTTTGGTGCATTTTTCAGATCTAAGTATAAAACTCTAAACTGATAACATAAGATAGGGGGCATTACGCGTGTTAAGAACCTTTGATTGTGCATTCGTTGGAGATTAAAGGATCTTTCACCCCTGAGTCATTCATGCAAAATCTTTTTTATTTTTTATTCCATGAAAACTTTTTGTTAAGTCACCAATTCATCAGATAATGTTCAGTCATTTTAACTAATATTTAAATCCAATAGCAAAAATACAAGATACAATTTTCAAAACAGATCTTTTTGAACGGCTTAATTGAAGGAATAGTAGAAGGTAACATACTTTCCCATCTAGTATTTGTCCAGAACATCACATGCTGCACTTTTTCAAGTTCACTGTAAACCACATTTTCTATCATTTGTATCCAAGGTTGTGAACATGTTGAGAAATATGTCTTACAGGTTCAGCATCCTTATACAGTACATAAATAGAACAAATCCTCATAAATAAGGGTATTGTAAAGCAATAGGCTACAGTTTGTGTATTGCAATAATGAAACATTGTACAAGATCACCTTTTCTATGGGACTTGAAAATGGTCTCTCTGCTTGACAACAATCATCAGCTTACTGTGTATCAATGAAATTCAGATAATGTGTGGAATATACTGTTATATACAAAACAGGTTGTACATTGTACACGACACCATAATTTCTAATTATTGTACACAATAACCCTTTCAACTTTGTCCTATTGAAGCATACTGGCTGGAGGATCACGATGTAGTGCTGATGCGTGTATCACTTTATCAGAAGTACATCATCAATGACGTCCAAAGCTCCATTTGATCGCATGCTTTTTCAAACCATTAAACAAAGCATGTAGGTCCATGTATGCTGATGATTCAACTACATACGCATCAGCAACCTCAGCTAATGAAGTCACTGAAACCCTTAACAAGAAGTTGCAGTCTTATTTGGAATGGGTGGCCAGTAATAAACTGGTCCTGAACATCTCTAAAACTAAGAGCATTGTATTTGGTACAAATCATTCCCTAAGTTCTAAACCTCAGCTGAATTTGGTAATGAATGGTGTGGCCGTTGAACAAGTTGAGGAGACTAAATTACTTGGTGTTACCGTAGATTGCAAACTGTCATGGTCAAAACATATGGATTCAATGGTAGTAAAAATGGGGAGTGGTCTGTCCATAATAAAGAGATGCTCTGCTTTTTTTACACCACACTCCACGAAACTAGTCCTACAGGGTGTAATTTGATCTTATTTTGATTATTGTCCAGTCATATGGTCGTGTGCTAAAAATAATGACCTAGTTAAGCTGCAGATGGCCTAGAACAGCCCCACACGTCTTTCTCTTCATTGTAATCAGAGGGCAAATATTTTTTTAATTTACATTTTTTAATTGAACCTTTATTTAATTAGGCAAGTCAGTTAAGAACAAATTCTTATTTACAATGACGGCCTACCCTGGCCAAACCCAGACGACGCTGGGTTAATTGTGCACTGCCCTATGGGACGCCAGATGCATGCCAGTCTCTCTTTGCTAAGAGTTGAGGAAAGACTGACTCTGTCACTTCTTGTTTTTATAAGAAACATTAATGTGTTGGAAATTACAAATGGTTTGCATAGTCAACTTACACACAGCAATGACACACACACTTACCCCACCAGACATGCCACCAGGGGTCTTTTCACAGTCCCCAGGTCCAGAACAAATTCAAGGAAATGTATAGTATTATACAGCCATAAGTGCATGGAACTCCCATCCATCTTATATAGTGAACAGCAAACCTGGTTTCCAAAAACATTGGAAAGCAACATTCCACTGCACAACGCCTCTCCCCATGTCACCTACTTGTTGTGTGTACAGTATGTACTGACATGTATACTACATGACCAAAAGTATCTGGACACGTGCTCGTCGAACATCTCATTCCAAAATCATGAGCATTAATATGGAGTTGGTCACTCCTTTGCTGCTATAACAGCCTTCACTCTTCTGGGAAGGATTTCCACTAGATGTTGGAACATTGCTGCGGGGACATGCTTCCATTCAGCCACAAGAACATTACTAGAGACTCAGAACTACAAAATGGTATATCATACACTGCATTTCTGAGGAACAATGGGAAAGTAATTCTGCTTTGAAAGTTGATACACTTGTAAACACACTTTTAAGAAAATGGCCTTTGAATTTTTTAGTGAGGTCGGGCACTGATGTTGGGCAATTAGGCCTGGACCGTAGTTGGAGTTCCAAATCATCCCAAAGGTGTTCAATGGGGCTGAGGTCAGGGCTCTGTGCAGGTCAAGTTCTTCCACACTGATCTCGAGAAACCATTTCTGTATGGACCTCGCTTTTTGTACGAAGGCATTGTCATGCTGAAACAGGAAAGGGCCTGCCCCAAAATGTTGCCACAAAGTTGGAAGCACAGAATCATCTAGAATGACATTGTAATGTAGTGTTAAGATTTCCCTTCACTGGAACAAAGGGGCCTAGCCCGAACCATGAAAAACAGCCCCAGGCCATTATTCCTCCTTCACTAAACTTTACAGTTGCCACTATGTGTTTGGAAAGGTAGCGTTCTCCTGGCATCCTCCAAACCCAGATTTGTCTGTCGGACTGCCAGATGGCGTGAAACTTGATTCATCACTCCAGAGAACGCGTTTCCACTGCGCCAGAGTCCAATGGCAGCGAGCTTTACACCACTCCAGCCGATGTTCTGCAATGTGCACGGTGATCTTTGGCTTCTGTGTGGCTGCTCGGCCATAGAAACCCATTTCAGGAAGCTCCGACAAACAGTTCTTGCTTCCAGAGGCAGTTTGGAACTCAGTAATGAGTTTTGCAACCGAGGACAGACAATTGTTACACGCTACGCACTTCAGCACTCGCCTCTCCCATTCTGTGAGCTTGTGTGGCCTACCACTTCGCAGGTGAGCCATTGTTGCACCTAGATGTTTCCACTTCACAATAACAGCACTTACAGTTAACTGGGGAAGCTCTTGCAGGGCAGAAATTTGACAAACTGATTATTTGGAAAGGTGGCATCCTATGATGGTGCCACATTGAAAGCCACTGAACTCTTCAGTTATGGGCCATTCTACTGCCAATGTTTATTTTATTGAGATTGTATGGCCGTGTTCAGCTGCAATGGGTGCAGCTGAATTCTAGTAAGTTGAAGGGATGTCCTCATACTTTTGGCCATGTAACGTGTATATACAGCGCAGTCGGACAGTATTCAGAATCCTTGACTTTTTCCAAATTTTGTTATGTTACAGCCTTATTCTAAAATAGATTTTTTCTCATCAACCTACAGACAATATCCCATAATGATGAAGAAAAAAATGTTTTTGAAAAAAAAAAGATTTTTTTTTTAAATATCACATATTCATAACTATTCAGACCCTTTACTCAGTACTTTGTTGAAGCAACTTTGGCAGTGATTACAGCCTCAAGTCTTGGGCACAACTGTATTTGTGACTCACAACCTGGATTCGGTCTTATGTAGCAAAATTAGAAATTGTGTTTTTTACATTGGATAAAAGTAGAGACTCAGAGCTACAAATTGGTATATCATACACTGCATTTTTGAGGACCAATGAGAAAGTAATTCTGCTTTGAAAGTTGATAAACTTCTAAACTCACTTTTCAATGTTTTCAATGTTTTGGTATCTAGTGAAGAGATCTTCTTTGTTTACACCCACTCAGCATTATTCACACCCTCTTAAGCTTTAGCCCCACCCCATCTCGATTTGCTCTCGGAGTGTTCAGAGTGCACACTTGACGCTTTGGTGGATGATTTGTTTTCCTATGGATAACATGAAAACAGCCTAACCAGCTCTGCAGGCATCGATTTTATTACGCTTTTTTTGCAGTCGTTTACTGACACTGGCCATATTCAATGGGTGTTGTACCCCTCTCCTTAAGACATATAGCTAGCTAGGTAAACAATGAACCTAGCTAGGTAAACAATGTGTAAGATCACACACATCACGTAACGTTAGCTAACGAGCCAGCCAGATAATGTTAGCTAGTTAAACAACAATTAACATATTAACACATGGCACAGAGTGCCAAATCATGTTGTTACTACCCTGCATGAATATGCTGGGAGCTAACCAACTAGGTTTGATGTTAGCTAACTAACAATTAGGCTCTAACTAGCAAAGCAAACATCTCTGGGATGTGAATAACAACGTCAGCTCAGGAGACAGCAAGCTAACGTTAGCTAGCTAGCTAACAGTACACTTTAGCTTAAGACATGTAGCTAACTAGTAAGGTAAACAATTAACCTAGCAAGGTAAACAACATGTAAGATCACACACACATCACACAATGTTAGCTAATGAGCCAGCCAGATAATGTTAGCTACTTAAACAACAATTAACATATTTTGGGTAAGTCAATTAAGAACAAATTCTTATTTACAATGACGGCCTCCCAAATGGCAAAAGGCCTCCTGCGGGGGCGGGGATACTATATAAATATATATATAAATATATATATATATAAATAGGACAAAACATATATCACGACAAGAGAGACAACGCAACACTACATAAGGAGAGACCTAAGACGACAACATAGCAAGCCAGCAACACATGACAACACAGCATGATACCATACAACATGACAACAACATGGTAGCAACACAACATGGTAGTAGCACAAAACATGGTACAAACATTATTGGGCACAGACAATAGCACAAAGGGCAAGAAGGTAGAGACAACCTTACATCACGCAAAGCAGCCACAATTTTTAGTAAGAGAGAGTGCAATGTGTGCAGTGATGTGGCCTTTAGAGCATTGGTGGAAAATCTGATAGCCGAATGGTAAAGAACATCTAGCCGCTCAAGAGCACCTTTACCAGCCCGATCTATAAATTATGTCTCCGTAGTCTAGCATGGGCAGGATGGTCATCGGAATCAGGGTTAGTTTGGCAACTGGGGTGAAAAAGGAGAGATTACGATAAAGGAAACCAAGCCTAGATTTAACTTTAGCCTGCAGCTTTGATATGTGCTGAAAGAAGGACAGTGTACCATCTGGCCATACTCACAAGTACTTGTATGAGGTAATGACCTCAAGCTCTAAACCCTCAGAGGTAGTAATCACACCTGTGGTGAGAGGAGCATTCTTCTTACTAAACCACATTAACTTTGTTTTGAAGGTGTTCAGAACAAGGTTAAGGGAAGAGAAAGCTTGTTGGACACTAAGAAAGCTTTGTTGTAGAGAGTTTAACACAAAGTCACCCAGGTACATATGGGAAAATCGTGAAGGAGACAGTGGCATTCATATTACATTTTTCTGCAAGAATATTTAACTTGTTACGTTCTATGATCTCTGAGGAATACATATGAATGTGATTTGACTCGTTGAAACAGCATTTAGTGTGAGATTTTCACAGATTCATAGTCAAAACAGCATGCAGGAGTCATGAGGAGACATGAGGCAGGAGTCATGAGGCAAATAGCAAAATAGCAAAATGCACAAGAAAAAAATAAAATATGTATATTGACTTGGGGCTAGCCAAGTAAGTTCAGAGTTACTCGCCCCAACAGTGTGTGTGTGCTGGAGGCGAGCGAAAGCTCGGGAGAGAGGGGAGAGTGTGGTGAGGGTACCTGACCCAGACAGGGGGAGACAGGTCAGGGCAGATGGTAAGCAGATCGCCAGGTGGAATCCAACCAGCAAGGGCAGCTGGCAAAGGAAATAGGTGTCACACCCACTTGGGAGAAGCTTTTATTTCAGGATGCAGATTTCTTGTAGAAAATGCCAGTGGATGCCAAATCATGTCGTTACTACTCTGCATGAAGAAGCTGGGAGCTAACCAACCAGGTTCAATGTTAGGTAGCTAACATTAGGCTCTAACTGGCAAAGCAAACAGCTCTGGGATAGGGTTAATAACAACACCTAAGGAGCCAGCAAGCTAACATTAGCTATCTAACAGTACACTTTAGCTTGAAATGAAACCACTTTTTGTCAAAATAAGAAACTTGTAATATCTGAAAATGTAGCTAGCTAACAATAGACTATTTTACCTCTACTTCATCATGCATGACGGACGCATCTCCCTGTCACGGATGCCATGCCACTGTTGCCCTTAGTTTGAAGATGTAATCAGGAGACGGATGTTTTCTCCATCTCTTTCGCCATCATACTCTACTTCCACTAATTTCAAAACTTGATCCTCCAGAATGTGGAGAGCAACACTTATGCAGCTACACTACACGATACATTCACTGACCAGCTCATATAGACAGAAGCATTCTATATGGCAGACCAATCCAAACTCCTTTCACATTTACATTACATTTAAGTCATTTAGCAGACGCTCTTATCCAGAGCGACTTACAAATTGGTGCGTTCACCTTAAGACATCCAGTGGAACAGCCACTTTACAATAGTGCATCTAAATCTTTTAAGGGGGGTGAGAAGGATTACTTTATCCTATCCTAGGTATTCCTGAAAGTTCACGGCATGTCCCGTCATTATCTCAGCCAATCATGGCTAGTGGGAAGTTTGCTGACTTTTTTTGTGGCTTAAATCTCTGTTTAAATTGGCGCCTTACGTGCAGTAATGTTTTGATTCCAAAACATCTGGTGATTTTGGAGAAATACTCGTAATAAACATTGATAAAAGATACAAGTGTTATTCACAAAATTTAAGATAGACTTCACCTTAATGCAACCGCTGTGTCAGATTTCAAAAACACTTTACGGACAAAGCATAATCTGAGAACGGCACTCAGAACCGAAAACAGCCAGAGGAATATCCATTTTGGAATCAACAAAGTTAGAAACACCATAAATATTCACTTACCTTTGATGATCTTCATCAGAAGGCATTCCCAGGAATCCCAGTTCGACAATAAATGACTGATTTGTTCCATAAAGTTCCATCATTTATGTCCAAATAGGCACTTGTTGTTAGCGTGTTCAGCCCAGTAATCCATCTTCATGAGGCGCAGGCACTTCATCCAGATAAAACATCAATAATGTTCCAACTGGAGAATTGCTTTGTCTTCAGAAAAGCACTGGAACGAGAAGTAACTCTGTCGGGAGCACGCGTCATGAGACCAAGGCTCTCTGCCCGACCACTGACTCAAAGAGGTCTCATGAGCCCCTCCTTTATAGTAGAATCCTCAAACCAGTTTCTAAAGACGGTTGACATCTAGTGGAAGCCCTAGGAAGTGAAACCTCATCCATATCTCAATGTGTATTCGGTAGGCCGAGCTTTGAAAAACTACAAACCTCAGATGTCCCACTTCCTGGTTGGATTTTTCTCAGGTTTTCACCTGCCATATAAGTTCTGTTATAGTCACAGACATCATTCAAACAGTTTTAGAAACTTCAGAGTGTTTTCTATCCAATACTAATAATAATATGCATATATTAGCATCTGGGACAGAGTAGGAGGCAGTTCACTTTGGGCACGCTATTCATTCAAAAGTGAAAATGCTGCCCCCTATCCCAAAAAGGTTAACAGATGACATACACATTTGTTATTAAGGCACATGAAAGTTCACATATTCCAGAAGGCCTTTCTGTTAAAAAACACATTTTGATAAAAAATAAAAAATAAACGTTAAAATGGCTCTCCTGTGAAGTCGTGACTTGCGACATACGCCTAGTTTCCTGAAACGGGTCACATTTGGGGAGTTTCTCCCATTCTTCTCAAGTTCTGTCAGGTTGGATGGGGAGTGTCGCTGTACAGCTATTGATGGTGATGGTGCCAGTTTTCCTCCAAGCGTGATGCTTGCCATTCAGGGCAAAGAGTTCAATCTTGGTTTCATTAGACCAGAGAATCTCGTTTCTCATGGTCTGAGTCCTTTAGGTGCCTTTTGGCAAAATCCAAGCACGTTGTCATGTGCCTTTTACTGAGAAGTGGCTTCAGTCTGGCCACTCTACCACAAAGGCCTGATTGGTGGAGTGCTGCAGAGATGGCTGTCCTTCTGGAAGGTTCTCCCATCTCCACAGAGGAACTCTGGAGCTCTGTCGGTGACAATCGTCTGCTTGGTCGCCTCCCTGACGAAGGCCCTTCGCCCCCGATTACACAGTTTGGCACGGCAGCCATCTTGGTGAGTCTTGGTGGTTACAAACTTCTTCCTTATAAGAATGATGGAGGCCACTGTGTTCTTGGTGATCTTCACTGCCCCAGATATTTTTTTGGTACCTTTCCATAAATCTGTGCCTCAACACAAAGCTGCCTCGGCTCTCTACTGACAATTTCTTCGACCTCATGGCTTGGTTTTTGCTCTGACATGCACTGTCAACAGTGGGACCTTGTATAGACGGGTATGTTCTTTTCCAAATCATGTCCAGTTAATGGACTTTACCACAGGTGGACTCCAATAAAGTTGTAGAAACATCTCATGGATAATCAATTTCTGTTTTTATTTTAAATTGTATTTTTTGCAACAAATTTCTAAAAACCTGTTTTTACTTTGTAAGGTATTGTGTGTAGATTGATAACAAAAAAAGATTTAATCAATTTTAGAATAAGCTGTAACATAACAAAATGTAGTAAAAGGGAAGGGGTCTGAATACTTTCCGAATGCACTGTATATTCACACAATATTCAATTAGGGTAAAAACAGTAGCTTGGCCATTTTAGAATTTTAGAGTTTCAAGTCATCATTAAAGCCAATAATTGTGTTGAGTGTATTGAACATATGCATCCATAAAGATTCCATTTTAAGTAAGTTCTCTCTCAATGTCCCCTCCCCTGCATAACATCTTGACCATTTCTAACCCAATGTATCTCATAGAGCTAATAGTAAGTCTGGCATGTGCCAAATGATCAGCAACAGGGTTTTTTTGTCTCTCCAGTCTGTGTATTTTTGCGGTGCTCACTGATTCTGGTCTTGAGGCTCTGAAAGTGTTCCATATGTAGGACAAGCCACAGGGTTATTTCAACATGTAAACAACATGCAAGTAATCAGGCCTTTGATCATAAATCTTTGTCCTCTGCAAGGTTTGGGTGAATGAGTCACATTTGTATGTAAAACTGCATTGAGCACATTGGCCACTTTTGTAATTCCCCTCTGGGACATTGTCCAATAAGATTTCCCTTTTTTCTGGTGGGTAATCAGATTTGACCACAATGTCTCTCACATTTGTGTATCTTTTAAAGACCATAAGTGGGGGATGATTAAATATGGGTTTCAGTTGTGGGTCAGCGTCAACAATGTACCAGTGCTTCCTGAAAATGTCCTTAAATGTGAGAAGCACGAAGGGCACATTCTGCTTTTTCTTTTACATTTCTGACCGACTGGCTCAAACCAGTCTTACTGTATGTAGCAAAATTTGAAATGGTGTTTTTTACATTGGATAAAAGTAGAGAGCTAGAAAATGGTATATCATACACTACAGTTGAGGAATAATGGGAAAATAATTCTGCTTTAAAAGTTGATAAACTTGTAATCTCACTTTTGAGAAAATGGCCTTTGAATCCTTTGGTACTATTACTGGAGGGCCCTTCTTTGTCTACACCATTCAGTATCATTCACCCCATCTTAAGCTCTAGCCCCATCCATCTCTTTAAGGGTACAGTGCCTTGCAAAAGTATTATTCCCCATTGGCATATTTCTTATTTTGTTGCATTACAACCTGTAATGTAAATTGATATTTATTTGGATTTCATATAACGGAAATACAAATAGTCCAAATTGGTGAAGTGAAGTGAAAATAAATACTTAATTATTTAAAAAATAACAGAAAAGTGGTGCGTGCATATGTATTCAACCATTTTTCAATGAAGCCCCTCAATAAGATCTGGTGCAACCAATTACCATCAGAAGTCACATAATTAGTTAAATAAAGTCACCTGTGTGCAATCTAAGTGTCACATGATCTGTCACATGATCTCAGTATATACAGTTGAAGTCAGAAGTTTACATACACTTAGGTTGGAGTCGTTAATTAAAACTTGTTTTTCAAACACTACACACATTTCTTGTTTTAACAAACTATAGTTTTGGCAAGTCGGTTAGGACATCTACTTTGTGCATGACAAGTAATTTTTCCAACAATTGTTTACAGATAGATTATTTCACTTATAATTCACTGTATCACCATTCCGGTGGGTCAGAAGTTTACATACACTAAGTTGACTGTGATTTAAACATCTTGGAAATTTCCAGAAAATGGTGTCTTGGCTTTAGAAGCTTCTGATAGGCTAATTTATATCATTTGAGTCAATTGGAGGTGTACCTGTGGATGTATTTCAAGGCCTACCTTCAAATGCAGTGCCTCTTCGCTTGAAATCATGGAAAAATCAAAAGAAATCAGCCAACACCCAGAAAAAAAATTGTAGACCTACACAAGTCTGTTTCATCCTTGGGGGCAATTTACAAATGCCTGAAGGTACCACGTTCATCTGTACAAACAATATTACGCAAGTATAAAGACCATGGGACCAAGCAGCCATCATACAGCTCAGGAAGGAGACGCGTTCTGTGTCCTAGAGATGAGTGTAATTTGATGCGAAAAGTGCAAATCAATCCCAGAACAGAAAAAAATGAGTGTGGACCTTGTGAAGATACTGGAGGAAACAAGTACAAAAGTATCTATAACAACAGTAAAACGAGTCCTATATCGACCGCTCAACATGGAAGAAGCCACTACTCCAAAACCACCGTAAAAAACCCAGACTACAGTTTGCAACTGCACATGGGGACAAAGATTGTACTTTTTAGAGAAATGTCCTCTGGTCTGATGATACAAAAATATAATTTTTCGGCTACAATGACCATCGTTATGTTTGGAGGAAAAAGGGGTAGGCTTGCAAGCCGAAGAACACCATCCCAACTGTGAAGCACGGGGGTGGCAGCCATGGGGGTGCTGTGCTGCATGAGGGACTGCTGCACTTCACAAAATAGATGGCATCACGAGGGAGGAAGATTATGTGGATATATTGTAGCAACATCTCAAGACATCAGTCTTGAGCTTGGTTGCAAATGTGTCTTCCAAATGGATAATGACCCCAAGCATACTACCAACGTTGTGGCAAAATGGCTTAAAATCTCTTAAGAATTAGCTCCTTTATTTCAATTTTCTCCTAAAATGACATACCCACACCTGTAGCTCAGGCCCTGAAGCAAGGATATTCATATTCTTGGTATCATTTGAAAGGAAACACGTTGAAGTTTATGGAAATGTGAAAGGAATGTAGTAGAATATAAAACAATAGATCTGGTAAAAGATAATACAAAGAATAAACCAACCGTTCTTCTATATATTATTTGTACCTTCATCTTTGAAATGCAAGAGAAAGGGTATAATGTATTATTCCAGCCCAAGTGGAATTTAGATTTTGGCCACTAGATGGCATCGGTGTATTTGTAAAGTTTGTACTGATCGAATGAACCATTGCAATTCTGTTCAAAATGTTGTATCAAGACTGCCCAAATGTGCCTAATTTCTTAATTAATAACTTTTCATGTTCAAAATTGTGCACTCTCTGCAAACAATAGCATGGTATTCCTTCACTGTAATAGCTACTGTAAATTGGACAGTGCAGTTAGATTAACAAGAATTTAATTAAGCTTTCTGGCAATGTCAGATATGTCCTGGAATATGTTCTTGTTACTTACAACCTCATGCTAATCGCATTAGCCTAAATTAGCTCAACCATCCCATGGAAGGGACACCGATCCGGAAGAAGTTGATGAAAAAAATAAGCAAACACGTTTGGTGGTACTCTGGTAGAAGGTACTCTGGTCAGATGAGACTATGGCTTTTTGGCCATCAAGGAAAATGCTATGTCTGGTGCAAACCCAACACCTCTCATCACCCTGAGAACACCATCCACACAGTGAAGCATGGTGGTGGCAGGACTGGGAAACTGGTCTTGCTAGCTACTTCCAGATGCAAATGAGAGAACAGCTCATTGAGCATTTTTCTCGCCCCAGCAGAGCTCTCCAGAGCTTTGGTGACGGCAACTAGGCTGCTGGCAAACAATTTGCATTTTTTTTGCCAACATTTACTGACACAGGCCATAGTCAATGGTTGTTGAGCGTTTGTAAATTTGTCAGTTACTCTGCTCTCTGGCACACTCAGATGAGACTGCTCTGAAATCGGAGTAGATAGGCAGAGCGAATTTACCAGCTACGTCTTTCAACAGTTTTCGCAAGTACATCATTAACATTCTATTGAAATGGTTACTTGCATAGTGGAGTCTTTTTTAAAGACGTGTAGCTAGCTAGCCAGCTAAACAACCTAGTCCCAACTCATAACTTGAATCTGCAGGTAGCTAACGAACCAGGTTCAATGTTAGCTAGCTAACATTAGGCAATAAGTAGCAAAGCACATGGCTCTGAGATACGAATAATATTAATACGCAAATCATACACATAACATTAGCTAGCTAGCCAGCCAGCTAACATTAGCTAGCTAGCTAACAGTACACTTGAACTTTAATTTAAAACTACTTTCTGACGAAATTAGAAGTGTGTAATATATGAAAATGTAGCTAGCTAACGCTACTCACCCTCTGTCACAGATGCAATGGTTGCCCTTAGTTGGAATATGTAATTCAGAGACGGGTGTTTTCTCCATCTCCTTAGCTATCAAACTAATTCCACTGATTTCAAAACTCGGTCCCTCAGAAAATGGTGAGTGACACTTATGCAGTTCTACTACGCAATATATATATTTTTAAGGATGCGTTAAATAGGATTACCTACACATACTAACTAACGATTTTATATGTATTTACAGATGGCATACACATTTGTTATTTAAGCACTTGAAAGTTCACATGTTCCAGAAGGCATTTCTGCCCCCAAAAAAACACATTTTGCTAAAAACTAAAGTTTACGTTCAAATGGCTGTCCTGTGAAGTAGTGATTTGCGACATACGCCTAGTTTCCTGAAAAATTTGGTTGAAGGCTTTCCAACTGCATCAGCCCTACAATAAGATCATTGGCATGTTTGACCCAATTGTCTTTGTACCCCCTTTCCTTAAACCTTTGTGTGAGCTACAGTGCTTTCAGAAAGTATTCACACCCCTTGACTTTTCTACACTATTTTTCACTGTCCTACACATATTAACCCAAAATGTGAAAGTGGAATTAGGATTTAGACATTTTTACAAATTCACTCAAATGAAAAGCTGAAATGTCATGACTTAATAAGTTTTGAACCACTTTGTTATGGCAAGCAATAAATAAATTCAGGAGTAAAAATGTGCTTAATCTAACTTCATTGTCCAGTATACAGTAGCTATTACAGTAAAATAATACCATGCTATTGTTTGAGGAGATTTCACAGTTATTGAAAAGTTATTAATAAACCAATTAGGCCCATTTGGGCAGTCTAGACACAACATATTGAAAAGAAACATAATGGTTCATTGGATCAGTCTAAAACGTTGCACATACACTGCTGCCAACTAGTGGCCAACATCAAAATTGCAACTGGGCTGGAAAAATACATTATGGCCCTTCTCAAAGATGATGGAACACAAAAAATACAAGAGAACTGTTTGTTTTTGCATGATCTTTTATCAGATCTATTGTGTTATATTCTCCTACATTCAATTCACATTTCCACAAACTTCAAAGTGTTTCCCTTCAAATGGTATCAAGAATATGCATATCCTTGCTTCAGGTCCTGAGCTACAGGCTGTTAGATTTGGGTATGTCATTTTAGGTGAACATTTTGAAAAAGGGCGGCTCCTTAAGAGTTTAACAAGTCACATAATAAGTTGCATCAACTCACTCTATGTGCAATAATAGTTTGTAAAAATATTTTTTGAATGACTACCTCATCTCTGTACTCCACACATACTGTAGAATAATCTATAAGGTCCCTCAATCGAGCAGTGAATTTCAAACACAGATTCAACCACAAAGACCAGGGGTTTTTTTCGTAAAGAATGGCACCTATTGGTAGATTCTGTCTTTGTAATATTCTGTTTTTGTAATTTTCCTTTCATTCAAAAATAGTAGGATCCCTAGGGAGTCTTTTGTAAATGAATCATCACCGAGTTCTTAGAATTTTCTTTCCATAGTCCTTTTCATTTTGCATCGCTATTGCACCTCCTTTGTCAGCAGGTTTTATAATGATAGTGGAGTCCTTGTTGAGTTCCATAAGGGATTCTTTTTCTGCTTTGCACATATTTTGGGATACCTTGTATTCTGGTTTCTTAGCCAGGAGATGATGTGTATCTTTCTCAACTAGTATGTTTCAAGAGGGATTTCTTTTGTGCTTTTCCTCTTAAAATATATATTTTCCCTTATCATGTCCTCAGAGCGAGAATCAAGTTCATTGTCATTCAGGTTATCAATTAGGAAGATAAATTATCACTATGTCCTGTCTGGTTATATTGGCAGGTGCATATGACCAACCCCATTACCAAAGAACTCTGTCAAGCTCAAGCTGAGGAGAAACGTTTGGAAGTCTATAACTGCATCAAAGTCATTGGCATGTGATGTTGGGATGAGTGACAGTCAAATCAAACAAAATCACATTATTTGTCACATACACATATTTTGTTCCTAGCTGCAAGAGTGCAATACACACATCTAAAACTAAAATATTAGAATCAAATCAAGTGTACTTATCATGTGTATGCCGAATATAACAGGTGTAGACCTTACAGTGAAATGCTTACTTACAGGCCCTAACCAATAGTGAAAAAAAGGTATTATGTGAACAATAGGTAAGTAAAGAAATAAAACAGTAAAAAGACAGTGAAAAATAACATCAGCGAGGCTATAAAAGTAGCGAGGCAACATACAGACACCGGTTAGTCAGACTGATTGAGGTAGTATGTACATGTAGATATGTTTAAAGTGACTATGCATATATGATGAACAGAGAGCAGCAGTAGCGTAAAAGAGGGGTTGGCAGGTGGTGGGTGGCGGGACACAATGTAGATAGCCCGGTTAGCCAATGTGCGGGAGGACAGGTTGGTCGGCCCAATTGAAGTAGTATGTACATGAATGTAAAGCTAAAGTGACTATGCATATATCATAAACAGAGAGTAGCAGCAGCGTAAAATAGGGGTTGGGGAGGGGCACACAATGCAAATAGTCTGGGTAGCCATTTGATTACTTGTTCAGGAGTCTTATGGCTTGGGGGTAAAAACTGTTGAGAAGCCTTTTTGTCCTAGACTTGGCACTCCGGTACAGCTTGCCATGCGGTAGTAGAGAGAACAGTCTACGACTGGGGTGGCTGGGGTCTTTTACAATTTTTAAGCCTTCCTCTGACACTGCATGGTGTAGAGGTCCTGGATGGCAGGCAGCTTAGCCCCAGTGATGTACTGGGCCGTACGCACTACCCTCTGTAGTGCCTTGCGGTCGGAGGCCGAGCAATTGCCATACCAGGCAGTGATGCAACCAGTTAGGATGCTCTCGATGTTGCAGCTGTTGAACCTTTTGAGTATCTCAGGACCCATGGCAAATCATTTTAGTTTCCTGAGCGGGAATAGGCTTTGTCGTGCCCTCAAGGCTGTCTTGGTGTGTTTGGACCATTCTAGTTTGTTGTTGATGTGGACAACAAGGAACTTGAAGCTCTCAACCTGCTCCACTACAGCCCCGTCGATGAGAATGGGAGCGTGCTTGGTCCTCCTTTTCCTGTAGTCCACAATCATCTCCTTAGTCTTGGTTACGTTGAGGGATAGGTTGTTATTCTGCCACCATCCGGCCAGGTCTCTGACCTCCTCCCTATAGGCTGTCTTGTCGTTGTTCAGGCGTGTCGTGTCATCTGCAAACTTAATGATGGTGTTGGAGTAGTGCCTGGCCATGCAGTCGTAAGTGAACAGGGAGCACAGGAGGGAACTGAGCACGCACCCCTAGGGAGCTCCAGTGTTGAGGATCAGCGTGGCAGATGTGTTGCTACCTACCCTCACCACCTGGGGGCGGGCCGTCAGGAAGTCCAGGATCCAGTTGCAGAGGGAGGTGTTTAGTCCCAGGATCTTTAGCTTAGTGATGAGCTTTGAGGGTACTATGGTGTTGAACGCTGAGCTGTAGTCAATGAATAGCATTCTCACATAAGTGTTCCTTTTGTCCAGGTGGGAAAGGGCAGTGTGGAATGCAATAGAGATGGCATCATCTGTGGATCTGTTTGGGCGGTATGCAAATTGGAGTGTGTTTAGCGTTTCTGGGATAATGGTGTTGATGCCTTTCAAAGCACTTCATGGCTACGGACATGAGTGCTATGGGTCTGTAGTCATTTAGGCAGGTTGCCTTTGTGTTCTTGGGCACAGGGATTGTGGTGGTCTGCTTGAAACATGTTGGTATTATAGATCAGGGTTGAAAATGGTCAGTGAAAACACCGCCAGTTGGTCAGCACATGCCCGGAGCACACGTCCTGGTAATCCTTCTGGCCCCACAGCCTTGTGTATGTTGACCTGTTTAAATGTCTCACACATTGGCTATGGAGAACATGATCACACAGTTGTCTGAAACAGCTGATGCTCTCATGCATGCCTCAGTGTTGCTTGCCTTGAAGCGAGTGTTACGAAACCCTTTGGCCCGGCAGTCTAGGGGGGATGGTAACGAGACCCGTAACATAACTCATGTAAAGGATAGTAGTGAAAAAGTAACAGTGAGAACAAAAAACCACAGACAACTAAATTACAGTCAAACACTCATGGTTTATTTTTAAACACACGGTAAAGGGGAACGGGAAAAGGGTCTGAGCTGGACCCAAGGAAAGAAATAATAAGCATTCAGAAACACCCCTAAGCTAGTCTACCTGCTTCAACAACAGCTAGCTAACTAACCGAAAATACAGTGGGTGGTCCGCCCAGTTCTAACTAGTGTATTTAGACAGAGTTTACCTACGGGTAGTGTATGCCCATGGGCAACTTGTCTTGGTACCCCCTTTCCCACCATCAAACAAACAGTCAAACACCATAACAAAACAATACTCACAGGATAACAGACAAAGTGAAATGTAGTTGCAAAAACCAAAAGAGAGATCTCTGCATACAAATAGAGATGGAGAGAGACATTGATGACTGATTGGGGAATGATGATTGCCACCTGTGAGGAGGGGAGAAGGAGAGAAAATAAATACACACAGGATACACACACAGGATACCTGTATCCGTAACACTCCCACCCTTATTAAAAGAGCAACCCATGGGGATTGCGACCAGTCTTTACAAAACATACCAAAAGGCGCTGGTTCTGGTTGTACATCTGGTGGAGAAACACTAAGGGGTTATGGTCAGTATATACGATTACTGGTAGGGCACTGGAACCAATATATACTTGAAAGTATTGCAGAGATAACAAAGCTAGAGCTTCTTGTTCAATAGTTGCATAATTTCTCTGACATTTGTTACATTTTTGTGAAAATAACAAACAGGATGATCCACTCCACTCTTGTCCTGCTGCAGTAGAACAGCACCAGCACCTCTGGCATTAGCATCTACCTCAAGTTTAAACGGTTGTTCAAAATCCGGAGCAGCAAGTACAGGGGTATTACATAAGAGTGCTTTAGCAGTATCAAAAGCTACCTTACAATCAGGGGACCACTCAAACGATCTTGCCGGACTGAGTAAATCGGTCAGTGGAGCAACTACCCCAGAGATGATTTTTTTTTACAGAAACTACGGTAGTAGCCAACCCTCCCCAAAAAGAGGCGTAGCTCTCGTCTGGTGGTAGGTGAGGGGAATGCAGTTATAGCCAAGACCTTGGCATCAACAGGGCACACCTGTCCATGCCCGACCTCTTTGCAGAGATAGGTAACAGTAGCCTTCCCAAACTCACACTTTGCCTAGTTCAGGGTTAGAGAATCAGTTGCCAAACGTTCACATACTACCCTTAGAGAGTAAACATGATCTGACCACTCAAACGATTAAATCACTTGATCATCAAGGTAAGCACTAGGAGGAGGTGTGTCTTCTGATTGATGACTGATTGGGGAATGTGAGGAGGGGAGAAAGGAGAGAAAATGAATACACACAGGATATACACACACACACAGGATGCCTGTATCCGTAACAGCGAGCATTGAAATGATTTAGCTCGTCTAGTAGGCTCGTCACTGGGCAGCTCACGGCTGTGCTTCCCTTTGTAGTCTGTAATAGTTTGCAAGCCCTGCCACATGACACGAGCATTGGTGGTACGGCTACTGGTATACATTCAATCTCTCTGTGTCTCAATCTCTCGCAATATCTCTCTCTCGTTATTGAGCTCTCTTTTGGTTTTTGTACCTACATGTCACTTTGTCCCCACCTGTGAGTATTGTTATTTTTTTATGGTGTTTGTTTGATGGTGGGAAAAGGGGGTACTAAGACAAGTCGCCCATGGGCATACACTACCCGTAGGACTACTTTGTCTAAGAACACTATGTAGAACTGGGCGGACCACCCCCTGTATTTTTGGTTAGTTAGTTAGCTGTATAGTAGTAGGCTAGTCTAGCTTAGGGGTATTTTTGGATATTTGTTTCTTTCCTTGGGTCCAGCTCAGACCTTTTCCTGCCCCCCTCTTACCATGTGTTTTGCAAATAAATCCTGAGTGTTTGACGGTAGATATTAGTTGTCTGTGGTTATTTCGTTCTCACCGTTACTTTGTCAGTATTACACTTTGCATGAGTTATGTTACGGGTCTACCCCCCTAGACTGCCGGGCCAAAGGGATTCGTAATCCCCAAAGGGATTGACGCTTTGCCTGTTTGATGGTTTGTCGTAGGGCATAGCAGGATTTATTGTATACTTCGGGGTTAGAGTCCTGCACCTTGAACATGGCAGCTCTACCCTTTAGCTCAATGCGAATGTGCCTGTAATCCATGGCTTCTGGTTGGGGTATGTACGTACAGTCACTGTGGGGACGACATCCTCAATGCACTTATTGATAAAGCCAGTGACTGATGTGTGTAATCCTTAATGCCATCGGAAGAATCCCGGAACTTGATCCAGTCTGTGATAGCAAAACAGTCCTGTAGTTTAGCATCTGCTTCATCTGGCCACTTTTTTATAGACCGAGTCACTGGTGCTTCCTGCTTAAATTTTTTCTTGTAAGCAGGAATCAGGAGGATAGAGTTGTGGTCGGATTTACCGAATGGAGGGCGAGGGATAGCTTTGTACGCGTCTCTGTGTGTGGAGTACAGGTGATATAGCATTTTTTCCCTCTGTTTGCACATTTAACATGTTGACAGAAATTTGGTAGAACTGATTTAAGTTTCCCTATATTCAAGTCTCCGGCCGCTAGGAGCGCCGCCTCTGGGTGAGTGGTTTCCTGTTTGCTTATTTCCTTATACAGCTGACTGAGTGCAGTCTTAGTGCCAGCATCTGTCTCTGGTGGTAAATAAACAGCCACGAAAAGTCTACCTGAAAACTCTCTAGGCAAGTAGTGTGGCCTGCAATTTATCACAATATACTCTACTTCAGGCAAGCAAAATCTAGAGACTTCCTTAGATTTCATGCACCAGCTGTTGTTTACAAATATGCGCAGACCACCCCTCCTCGTCTTACCGGAGTGTGCTGTTCTATCTTTCCGGTGCAGCGTATATCCCACTGGCTGAATATCCATGTCGTCATTCAGCCACAGTTCCATGAAACATAGGATATTACAGTTTTTGATGTAAGATATTCGTGATCGTACCTCATCTAATTTATTGTCCAATGATTGCACGTTGGTGAGTAGTATTGACGGTAAACGGCAGCTTTCCCACTCACCTTCTCCGGGTCCTCACGAGGCATCCGGCTCTTTGTCCACTGTGCCTGCATCATTTCCTCTTGCAAATAACGGGGATGTCGGCCCTGTCGGGTGTTTGGAGAATGTCCTGTGCGTCCTGCTTGTTGTAGAGAATATCTTTGTCTAATCCGAGGTGAGTGATCGCGGTCCTGATATCCAGAAGCTCTTTTTTGCCGTAAGATACGGTTGCAGAAACATTGTGTACAAACTAAGTTACAAATAACGTGGGAAAAAAACACATAATAGCACAATTTGTTGGGCACCCGTAAAACTGCTGCCATTTCTTCCGAAGCACTTTTTCTGTGATTGAGCAATATCAGAGTGGCATTGACTAAAATACAGTAGAAGAGAATATAGTATATACATATGAGATGAGTAAAGCACTATGTAAACATTATTTTAAAATTATTAAAGATACTAGTGTTCCATAAATAAAAGTGGCCAGTGATTCCAAGTCTATGTATATAGGGCAGCAGCCTGTAAGGTGCAGGGTTGCGTAACCGTGTGGAAGCCGGCTAGTGATTGCTATTTAATAGTCTGATGGCCTTGAGATGAAAGTGAAAAACAGCTTCTTCGGCCCCAGTTTTGATGCACCTGTACTGACCTCATCTTCTGGATGATAGCGGGGTGAACAGGCCGTGGCTCAGGTGGTTGATGTTCTTGATTATATTTTTGTCCTTCCTGTGACATCAGATGCTGTAGATGTCCTGGAAGGCAGGCAGTGTGCCCCCGGTGATGGGTTGGGCAGACCGCACCACCCTCTGGAGAGCCTTGTGGTTGTGGGCGGTGCAGTTGCTGTACCAGGCAGTGATACAGCTCGACAGGCTGCTTTCAATTGTGCATATGTAGAAGTTTATGAGGGTTTTAGGTGCCAAGACAAATTTCTTCAGCCTCCTGAGGTTGAAGAGGCGCTGTTGCGCCTTCTTCACCACACTGTCTGTGTGGGTGGACCATTTCAGGTTGTCAGTGATATATACGCCGAGGAACTTGAAGCTTTCCACCTTCTCAACTACGGTCCTGTCGATGTGGATATGGGCGTGCTCCCTCTGCTGTTTCCTGAAGTCCACAATCAGCGTCTTTGTTTTGTTGACTTTAAGTCCCTTACCTAAGTCAGATGAGCATCCTGTTTGACAAGTTTATTACTGTGTCTTGTGCCGTGTGAGTGGTTGAGGACTTCGGGTGTTGCAGTCTTCCTGCATGGTCCTCTCCTGCATTTCTTTCAGGGAAGCAGGGTGAGTGGTGGTTGTGATGACAGCCTATTCGATGACGTCGTACCTTGGGATTCACCAAAAAAATACTACGTATTGGTCAATGGAGTCAGAGATGAAGGTGGAGGTTGATCGCCACATCAGTGGTCCTTTAGGAGTGCAGCTGGACTGGTGTTTACCCTTCCATCTTGATCGTGGGGGAGTGCCGATTGGCTGTCTCCGGCCAACCCTCCAGAAATACACCTTCTGCTCCTTGTAGTCCATAGTATCCCACAAAAACTTTTTCAGCTTGCTTGTCTTTGTCTCATCTCCAAGTTTGAATGTTTTCCACATTCCTCAGAATGTTCTCTCGTTTGTCTTTGGCGGTGATCTTGCTTCCTAGATCAACTTTTAGCTGTTTCACTTGATCTCTGGTCATGCTCAATTGTTCTGTCACTTCTTGTATGGTCAGAGCCATTAATTCAAAAGATAATTTATTAAGAATCTTGCACCATCGGTCGTAAAAAGAGGGGTTGTTCAAACCAAGAGAAGGTGCTTTCAGGAGAGGACCATCCAGGCTGCATCACATCCGGCCGTGATTGGGAGTCCCATAGGGCAGCATAGAATTGGCCCAGCGTCGTCTGGGTATGGCTGGGGTAGGCAGTCATTGTAAATAAGAATTTGTTCTTAACTGACTTGCCTGGTTAAATAAAGGTCAAATAAAGGTTAAATAAAAAAATTAATACAAAAATAGTAATAATCTGTATTCATTATCTTGCTTTGGTCATCAAGTTGAGCCTGCTATTTCAGCCATAATGTCAAAGGACAGGTAGACTCGTAAAAAATGAGTCTCAAAAAGGAGTGCTGCATCTTAGACAGTTCATGTTCAAAAGCTGAAGAAAACTGCAAATAAATAATGTTCCTATAGTTTTGCACATAACATATTTAAGATAAAAGTATTACAATTATTTACATGTTGTAACAAAGTGATAACTATCCCAGCATTAGTCTATGCATAGGCTTTTAAAGAACTCATTCACTTGTGAAAGCCTTATTAAAAGCTACAAAACTTTGTTCCATTTTAACATCTGAGATGAACCAGAATGACATTCACTCTCACGGGTGGACAACGATAACTATCTGAAAGCCACGCCCCTACTAGGCCACATACCTGAGCTGACCCGCTGGGTCATATCTCAATAACCCAGCATAAACAACCAAACCGTGCTCTTTTTAAAGAAAAACAAAAAGTGACCCAATTCCTAGTGATAGCGGTGCAGCTAACTTTGAAGCAGTGTGGCGATGCGTATATCACTTTGTCAGTAGTGTGTTCAAACCGTGTGTTGCAAAATGTGAGATCCCACTGATTTTGCCGTGGTTCTGGTGTGTTTTCCGATTCCAAGCTGCTTTCAAACAATTACCTCTACTGGTCATTGTACTTACAGACAAGGTTTCCTCTAAACTGTGAGTGAAATATCAGCCCACAGAGAGAGGCATGAGATTAAACTTCACTCAACTTTCTAGAGCAGTGGTCAACAATCTATGGATCGTGTTTGACTGGTCGATCTCCAAGGCATTCCTAGTCGATCGCCATACATTTCTGTAAAAAACCCAACGATAAAGCTTATTGTTTTTTTGTCTCGGGCTGTTGGCGGTAAGTGCACCTGATTCAGCTAGCCGAACTGTTGCCATTTTAAACCATTTCATGTGTCTGAAGGTAAACGGCAGGCCCTTCCCGGCGGGCCCTATAGGCCTACAGCTGGCCAATTGGATGGATCAGATAACCGTGTCTGAAGTAACATAGTATGCATAAAAGAAAGCTACAGCAAAGTTGATACTGTGAGATTTCAAAATGTTTAAAACCATGACGAAAGAGAGACTGTCAACAAATACAGCAAAGAGATGCTTTTTTTATGTGTGGGTTCATGTTTAAGTACTCAGCACTGTCAACACCTTTGTATTCAACACTTTTATAATCTGTAAAATGTGTGTTCTTCCTATTTCCACTCAGCTCTACGACAAGAACTGCAGCAGGAATGAATGAGTAGGAATGTGTGTCTATAGGCTTGCGTTGTTGTTATTATTAGCGGCTTGGGTCTTTTTAATATCAAGGAATATTTCACTTTCTCTGTTCATAGGAGTAACATGAATTTGTGAGTGAGGCAAAAATAATGCAGTACGACTGGAGTTTCACGATCAGCTGGAAGAGGTGTCACTTTTCGGTCAGTGTCAGTGGAGGAAAGGGAGAGAGGAGGGATGTTGAGAGGCTGACCCTCAGTCTGCTGCTCTCTCCTTCTGAGACTGACCATCAGATGCAGGCACCATCAACCCAGTAAAATAAAAAATAAAAAGCAAATTATTTAAAAGTATGCTCACTCAGCTGTGCTTCACAAGTAATATAACAACCAATCTATTACCGGTGTGATCATATAGCCTAACTCAATTTTTTTTATTAATATAATTGTAAAAAATGGCCTGAACAACAATGCATTGGCAGGTCATTTTAAGCAAAGCCAATATGCGTTGGTAATGTATTGGGCATACAGCTTACTGCACAAACCTCATTGTTACAATACTGTTTTTAATTGGTTAATGTTGCATAGGCTTACGTTATTTAAGTCATGTTAAAAAAATCTGAGCGGTAGATCTTGACTCAAAGGTTGGTGACCACTGTTATAGTGTTGACAGGGAAATCTCTATCAACATTTCTCTTTACTGTGGCAAGTGTGATCGAATCAACGCAATATTAACCACTTTCAATCCAATTTACCAAAACAAAACAGACTATGCAAGATATGTTGTAGGCAGAACGCATCGGAGAAGGATTCTATTACATTGATACAAACTACTCAGTGCACACTATACACAGATCAGTGCGGAATAAACAATCAGAGCTGCAGTAGCCCTACAGTTGAAGTCAGACGTTTACTTACACTTATGTTGGAGTCATTAACCTCTTGCTTCTACTCGGGACGCTTGCGTCCCAACTAGAGCTCTGGAAATGCAAATGCGCTACGCTAAATGCTAATAGTATTAGTTAAAACTCAAAAGTTCATTAAAATACACATGCAGGGTATCGAATTAAAGCTACACTCGTTGTGAATCCAGGCAACAAGTCAGATTTTTAAAATGCTTTTCGGCAAAAGCATGAGAAGCTATTATCTGATAGCATGTAACACCCCAAAAGACCCACAGGGGACGTAAACAAAATAATTAGCATTTCGGCGTTACACAAAACCGCACAATAAAATAGAAAACATTCATTACCTTTCACCATCTTCTTTGTTGGCACTCCTAGATGTCCCATAAACACTATTTGGGTCTTTATTTCGATTAAATCGGTCCATATAAAGCCTAGATATCGTTATATGTAGACTGTGTGATAAACGAAAAAAACATCGTTTCAAAACGTAACGTCATTTTTTAAAATTCAAAAAGTCGACGATAAACTTTCACAAAACACTTCGAAATACGTTTGTAATGCAACTTTAGGTATTAGTAAACGTTAATAAGCGATAAAATTCATCAGGAGGCGATGTAAAGATCATTAGCTGTCCGTCTGGAAAAATGTCCGGCTAGAAACTCAACGAAAATATCCGGTCCTAGACCTAAGGAGATACGGTGCCCTGCATGTGTTTGACCAAGAAAAAACTCGAAGGGAAATGACAAGACTCTAGACACCGTGTGGAAGCTGTAGGTACTGCAACCTCAGTCAATTAATTGTGGTTCACCTTTATCAGTGGGTTCAAGTAGCGCATGGATATATTTTCCCATTTTCAGTGATCAGTTTTTCCTGTGCTTTTCGATGTAAATGCCGTTCTGGTAAAGCCACAGCAGTGATTTAACCAGTTTTATAAACGTCTGAGTGTTTTCTATCCACACAGACTAAGCAAATGCATATACTATATTCCTGGCATGAGTAGCAGGGCGCTGAAATGTTGCGCGATTTTTAACAGAATGTTCCAAAAAGTAGAGGGTCGACTTAAGAGGTTAAAACTTGTTTTCATCCACTCCACAAATTTCTTGTAAACAAACTATAGTTTTGACAAGTCAGTAAGGACATCTACTTTGTGCATGACACAAGTAATGTTTCCAACAATTGTTTACAGACAGATTATTTCACTTATAGTTCACTGTATCACAATTCCAGTGGGTCAGAAGTGTACATACACTAAATTAACTGTGCCTTTAAACAGCTTGGAAAATTCCAGAGAATTATGTATAATGGCTTTAGAAGCTTCTGATGGGATAATTTACATAATTTGAGTCAATTGGAGGTGTACCTGTGGATGTATTTCAAGGTCTACCTTCAAAGTCAGTGCCTCCTTGCCTGACATCATGGGAAAATCTAAAGAAATCAGCCAAGACCTCAGAAAAACAATTGTAGACCTCCACAAGTCTGGTTCATCCTTGGGAGTAATTTTCAAACGCCTGAAGGTACCACGTTCATCTGCACAAACAATAGTTGGTACGTATAAACATCATGGGATCATGCAGCCATCACACCGCTCAGGAAGGAGAAGCGTTCTGTCTCCTAGAGATTAATGTACTTTGGTGCGAAAAGTGCAAATCAATCCCAGAACAACAGCAAAGGACCTTGTGAAGTTGCTGGAGGAAACAAGAATAAAAGTATCTATACCCACAGTAAAACGAGTCCTATATTGACATAACCTGAAGGACCACTCAGCAAGGGAGGAGCCACTGCTCCAAAACTGCCATAGAAAAGCCAGACTACGGTTTGCAACTGCACATGGGGACAAAGATTGTACTTTTTGGA
This sequence comes from Oncorhynchus nerka, assembly GCF_034236695.1. NCBI lineage: Eukaryota > Metazoa > Chordata > Actinopteri > Salmoniformes > Salmonidae > Oncorhynchus > Oncorhynchus nerka. The sequence goes on from NC_088418.1 coordinate 32,989,392, forward strand.
GAAATGTCCTCTGATCTGATGAAACAAAAATAGAACTGTAGCAAATCTGTGGGCAGAACTGAAAAAGTGTGTGCGAGCAAGGAGGCCTACAAACCTGACTCAGTTACACCAGCTCTGTCAGGAGGAATGGGCCAAAATTCAGCCAACTTATTGTGGGAAGCTTGTGGAAGGCTTCCCAAAATATTTGACCCAAGTTAAACAATTTAAAGGCAATGCTACCAAATACTAATTGAGTGTATGTAAACTTCTGACCCACTGGGAATGTGATGAAAGAAACAACAGCTGAAATAAATCATTCTCTCTACTATTAATCTGACATTTCACATTCTTAAAATAAAGTGTTGATCCTAACTGACCTAAGACAGGGAATTTTTCCCAGTGGGTCAGAAAAACTCAGTTTAAATGTATTTGGCTAAGATGTATGTAAACCTCAGACTTCAAATGTATATGCAAATAGACCATTGCCAGATATGGATCAGTGCCATTTACTTTGAACTGGACTGGGTTTACAGCATGAGTGAATGGAAGTAGATTGTTTTGAGATCAAAGCGAGAGCTCCATGTAGTCACGTGTACACATTTTGTTCATATCCTTTGCTAGTTAGTGAGCTATTAACCCAGTTATAGATAATTTGTTGCCAGCAATAGGGGAGTGATTGCTTCCTACAAGAGCACAAAACATATACATTTTTAGACGTCTTTGAAAAGTGAGTCCGGTAAAAAGCTTTTTTGTCTCAAAGGGGTTTCTTGCATCAAACAACACAACAACATGTTCAGTCACCTCTTTGTTTAAAGGACAAGTGGATAAACAGGTTAAACTCTCTGGTACCATTGGGATGCTAGCGTCCCACCTCGACAACAGCCAGTGAAATTTCAGGGTGCCAAATTCAAAACAACCAAAATCCCATGATTAAAATTCTTCAAATATACAAGTATTATACACCATTTTACAGAGAAACTTCTTGTAAATCCAACCACAGTGTCCGATTTCAAAATGGCTTTACTGCGAAAGCACACCATGTGATTATGTTAGGTCAGCGCCTAGTCACAGAAAACCATACAGCCATTTTCCAGCCAAGGAGAGGGCTCACAAAAGTCAGAAATAGCGATTAAATTAATCACTAACCTTTGATGATCTTCATCAGATGGCACTCCCAGGTCTCCATGTTAGACAATAAATGTGTGTTTTGTTCGATAAAGTATTTATGTCCAAATACCTCTGTTTTGTTGGTGCGTTTAGTTCAGAAATCCAAAGGCACAGTGCGCACTCTCAATATCAAGCCGAAAAGTCAAAAAAGTACAATAAAAGTTAGTAGAAACGTTTCAAACGATGTTTAAAATCAATCCTCAGGTTGTATTTGTCATAAATATTCAATAATATTTCAACTGGACAAAAGCTTCGTCAATAGAAAATTAGATTTAAAAAAAGGCGCATTCCCGATCACGCGTAGGACTCATGTCTGGAAATTAATACTTGTTTTCCACCACAATTTGCAAATAAATTCATTAAAAATCCTACAATGTGATTTTCTGGAAAATAAATTCTCTTTTTGTCTGTCATAGTTGAAGTGTACCTATGATAAAAATTACAGGCCTCTCATCTTTTTAAGTGGGAGAACTTGCACAATTGATGGCTGACTAAATACTTTTTTGCCCCACTGTACCTATTCATCAGATGGACACACTTCCTCTCCCAGACCCCCACATGCATGTGTGTTTGAGCACCAACACACACACACACCTCACTCCCTTTCTTGGCTTCCATGGCAACCCCGACGTGAACCTTTCCCCATATAATCTTTCCCCCACGGGAACCACACCCGTTGGCATTTTCACAAACAATCGCAACATTGTTTCAATAATATATAGAACTTTTCTCGCAGCTCTGGTATATAAAGCTTTTTTTGGCCTGGCTTCCAATTTATTCTGTCACAGCACAATGACCAAACTATATACTTACTGTATGTGAGTCTCTTGACCATATCTTTGATCATGACACTGGTGAGGAGGAGAGAGTCCTTGTTAAACTTTGACACAATGTAGTCTGTGATAAATAGCACAGTAGGTTTCATCTGAGTATTTGTTATAGTCAAAATAATACATAATTATGCTTTTTTAAACTAAAAAACGAGTTGTATGAGCTCAGGTCAATGAGGCCTATGGCCATAAATAGCAAATATAAGTTCTAAACTGGTAATGTTTACAATAACTTAAGTTGATAAAAAGATCTAACATAACATTAGGTGATGTGTTATTATGGATTTATAATTAGCTATAATGGGGTGGTCATTTTGGACCAGGAACACCGAATTAATTAACATTAAACGAACACAACAGGAGGGTTAACAAAAAGTAGGCTATGTCGTACCTGTAACGGCGTTCGTCTGTTGTTGAAAGAGAGTCGGACCGAAATGGAGCGTGGTGGTTACTCATGATCTTTAATTAAGAAAACGAAACAATACATGAAATAACTATAAAGACAAAACAACAAACGGAACGTGAAACTTATTACAGCCTATCTGGTGCACACTACACAAAGACAGGAACAATCACCCACGAATTACAAAGTGAACTCAGGCTACCTAAATACGGTTCCCAATCCGAGACAACGAGAATCACCTGACTCTAATTGAGAACCGCCTCAGGCAGCCAAGCCTAACTAGACACACCCCTAATCATACACAATCCCAATGCTAAACAAACCCCAATACGAACCCAACACATAAACCCATGTCACACCCTGGCCTGACCAAAATATATAACGAAAACACAAAACATATTGACCAAGGTGTGACAGAACCCCCCCCTAAGGTGCGGACACCCGGACGCACCTCAAAACCATAGGGAGGGTCCGGGTGGGCGTCTGTCCATGGTGGCGGCTCCGGCTCGGGACGTGGACCCCACTCCATTAATGTAATAGTTCCTCCCCTTCGCGTCCTGGGGTAATCCACCCTCCGCCTAATAGTCCGATCCACTGGCCTGAAGCTAGAGGGGCCTCACCCAGATCCCCACTGGACTGAGGGGCAGCCCGGGCAGCCCGGGACTGAGGGGCAGCCCGGGACTGAGGGGCAGCCCGGGACTGAGAGGAAACCCAGTACTGAGAGGAAACCCAGTACTGAGAGGAAACCCAGTACTGAGAGGAAACCCAGTACTGAGAGGAAGCCCAGTACTGAGAGGAAGCTCAGGCAGGTAGTAGGCTCCGGTAAATCCTGGCTGGCTGGCGGAACTGGAAGATTCAGGTTGACAAGCAGATCTGGAAGAGACTGGTTGTCTGGCAGATCTGGAAGAGACTGGTTGTCTGGCAGATCTGGAAGAGACTGGTTGTCGGGCAGATCTGGAAGAGACCTGGTTGTCGGGCAGATCTGGAAGAGACTGGTTGTCGGGCAGATCTGGAAGAGACTGGTTGTCGGGCAGATCTGGAAGAGACTGGTTGTCGGGCAGATCTGGAAGAGACTGGTTGTCGGGCAGATCTGGAAGAGACTGGTTGTCGGGCAGATCTGGAAGAGACTGGTTGTCGGGCAGATCTGGAAGAGACTGGTTGTCTGGCAGATCTGGAAGATCATGGCTGACTGGCACTTCTGGCGGATCCTGGCAGACTGGCGGCGCTGGGCAGACTGGCGACGCTGGGCAGACTGGGAGCACTGGCGGCGCTGGGCAGACTGGGAGCACTGGCGGCGCTGGGCAGACTGGGAGCACTGGCGGCGCTGGGCAGACTGGGAGCACTGGCAGCGCTGGGCAGACTGGGAGCACTGGCGGCGCTGGGCAGACTGGCGGTGCTGGGCAGACTGGCGACGCTGGGCAGACTGGCGGCGCTGGGCAGACTGGGAGCACTGGCGGCGCTGGGCAGACTGGGAGCACTGGCGGCGCTGGGCAGACTGGCGGCACTGGCTGTGCTTGGGCAGACTTGCGGCGCTGGGCAGACTGGAGACTCCGGCAGCGCAGGAGAGGAGAAAGGCTCCGACAGCGCTAAACAGGCGGGAGACTCCGGCAGCGCAGGAGAGGAGACAGGCTCTGGCTGCGCTGAACAGGCGGGAGACTCCGACAGCGTAGGAGGGAAGGAAGGCTCTGGCTGTGTTAAACAGGCGAGGCGCACTGAAGGCCTGGTGCGTGGTGCTGGAACTGGTGCTACCGGATCGAGGACACGCACAGGAAGCCTGGTGCGGGGAGCTGCTACCGGAGGACTGGTGTTTGGAGGTGGCTTTGGATAGACCGGACCGTGCAGGCGCACTGGAGCTCTTGAGCACCGAGCCTGCCCAAGCTTACCTGGCTCGATGCCCACTCTAGCCCGGCCAATACGAAGGGCTGGTATGTACCGCACCGGGCTATGCACCCGCACTGGAAACACCGTGCGCTCCATAGCATAGCACGGTGTCTGCCCGGTCTCTCTAGCCCACCGGAAAGCACAGGGAGTTTGCGCAGGTCTCCTACCTGGCATAGCCATACTCCCTTCTAGCCCCTTCCCCAATAATTTTTTGGGGCTGCTTTTCGGGCTTCCAACCGCGTCGCCGTGCTGCCTCCTCATACCAGCGCCTCTCCGCTTTAGCCGCATCTATTTCTTCCTTGGGACGGCGATATTCTCCAGGCTGAGCCCAGGGTCCTTTCCCGTCCAATTTCTCCTCCCATGTCCAATTCTCCAAGTGGTGCAGCCTCTCCCACTGCAACTGCTCTTCACGATTAACAGGGAGAGTTGGCTCATGTCTGATCCCTGACTCAGCCACTCTCTCTCTGCGCCCTCCCCCAATAAATATTTGGGGTTTACTTTCTGTTTTCGCTCTGCGCCGCCGTGTTTTCCTTTTCAACTCCATTCGCCTATAGCCCTCTTCACACTGATCTAGCGAATCCCAGGCGGGCTCCTGCACTCTCTCTGGGTTGGCCGCCCACCTGTCGATTTCTTCCCACGTCGTATACTCCATGCCTCTACCGTCCATAACGTCCTCCTTTCGCTGCTGAGGCTGTCGCTGTCGCTGCCAGTTTACACGCTGCTCGGTCCGTGAGTGGTGGGTGATTCTGTAACGGCGTTCGTCTGTTGTTGAAAGAGAGTCGGACCGAAATGCAGCGTGGTGGTTACTCATGATCTTTAATTAAGAAAACGAAACAATGCATGAAATAACTATAAAGACAAAACAACAAACGGAACGTGAAACTTATTACAGCCTATCGGGTGCACACTACACAAAGACAGGAACAATCACCCACGAATTACAAAGTGAACTCAGGCTACCTAAATACGGTTCCCAATCCGAGACAACGAGAATCACCTGACTCCAATTGAGAACCGCCTCAGGCAGCCAAGCCTAACTAGACACACCCCTAATCATACACAATCCCAATGCTAAACAAACCCCAATACGAACCCAACACATAAACCCATGTCACACCCTGGCCTGACCAAAATATATAACGAAAACACAAAACATATTGACCAAGGTGTGACAGTACCCTCACATAGGCCTACCACCTCAATTTGAGCACTGGTTTTAACTTAACACCAAGTCCTTCACTGACACAGAGGAGTGTTGACACTATTGGAGGAACTCTCTCACAAATCTATGGACAGCCAATCATTTTGTCTGTCAAACAAGTAGGCCTACCTCACAAAGCACTCTTGTTGTTAGTTAATTCAAATAAAAATAATGACTGTTGAAATGTATTACTTGAATTAACCTAATTTCAGCACCATGTTCTGTCCACCTAGCGATTGATTGCGCCACAGCTGACGCTTCATGTCATTGAAGTTACTCAAATCTGGCTTATTGTGTGGTCAATATCTCTGATAAAAAGTTTAATCGTGGGCAACGAAACATGTTGTTTCGTGGCCTTTGGAATGGCAAATATCAATGGTGCCAGTGTGACGAATATGAGCCCGGAGCCAAGGGCAGCAACTCATGTGAGTACTGTGGCATAGGCTAGTGTATAAGGAAAGTACCCCTTGACAGGGCTAGGATGGGATGAATTATAAATGAAAACCTGCAAAACAGCTCATGTAAAGGAGGAGGAAAAAAATGCACCACCCTCCCCTGTGCCCAATAAAAATCCACATAACCCTACCCAAAGCGGAAAAAAATGTTACACCTCCCCTCCCCTATTTTGGACCCCCTCTCCCCCCAGTAGTTCAAACTGTCCCAAATCAGTGATTGATTCAGACTTGGGACGACTGAGGTATAAAGAATTGGAGACTGCGTCCAAGATGTCCGACGTTGTTTTCATGTTTGCATATCTGGGTTGCATCAGGTTTACATGGACAAACATCACATGCGCACTACCACGTCATAACGTCATCCAAAAACATGGCAGACATTGGATGAAAATGAAATGTTAATATCCTGTTAGTGACAGGAAAAATATCAGCCTGAGCCACAATTATTTTAATAATTCAATTGATGTTTTGTGGACAAAGGTGATGACTGAAGTGACTTACTTGAAATGTTCAAATCTTACTTCTCTATGTGGCCGTGTATGGAAATTGTCTTTCTAAGACGGGTTTCAGTTAAACTGCAGTACCGATGCAAGACAGTAGGAGCAGTCGAAATCGTGCCTCTAGACTGGAACCACGGCCCCCAATTTTCTTTCGGTATCCAATATTTTTTTCTGACTTTCCACATTATTTTACATGTGACCCTTATCAGATTTGTGCATTTACACTAATGTTTCCTCAGAAGTAGCACACAGATGCAATTCTCATTTCCTTAAAATTTTGAGATGGTTGTCAAGGTAACAGCAGGTCATGTGCAAAAGAAAATACATCAGAGTAAACAAATTTAATCTAGCAATCAGGTTTGTACCAATATTGATATCCACATATGGAGCTGGTATAAATCGGAAGTATTTTTTTGCTGTTTATACATTAGGGAAAAAGAACAGATAGGTATCAGATATCCAAATAATTGGCAAAAGATCTGAACTGGGCTACCTTTGTAAACGCATCTAAGGTGTGTGGACTGTCTGACCAATCAGTGACATTAAATTAGACAAATGGACTAGCAGGAAGGAAGGGAAATACCAGCAGTGCAACGATCTTTGGGGCCCTTATTCAATATCGCTGTAATAACATAGCAAACAAAATTCACATTCACTCCCAAGTGCCCTTATTTGTTATTTGTCTGCTTTAGACCTTAGAACTTCATATTAGTGGTGGAGAGTGCTTGAGTATATCACAAACCTAACAATACCACAATATCATGGGCCTGACTATCAACCAACACCCAGACAGACATCACACGCACAGTTGCACACACAGAAATGCATGAGTAGAGACATACTGCATGTATACATATGAATCTGTTTTTCTCTCTTTCTCTCCCACAGACATGGCTAAATATTCATGGGGTGTCTATTTTGATGTCGCAGTGGGTGCTTTGGCCATGATTGCCGATGGAGCACTGGCGGAATTGAATTTAAATCAAATGAGTGAAGTAAGGGAGAGAGTGATGGAAGGAGACAGAGAGAAGTAGGAGAGAGACAGTGTTTTTTCCTCAAATTATGCAGATTGTCAGCGTGACGACTTGACCAGATTAATCTTCATAACTGTGCAAACAATAAAACGAATGGGAATAAATGGGCTGTTATCATAATAGATGGACGCTGTTTAAAGAGCCTGGACTAGGGAGGTTGCCTGGTCCCAGATCTGCTCGTGCTGTTTAGCCAGCTCAATGATCATAGGAGTAAGCAAGACAGCACAAACTGATCTGGGACCAGACTAGGGAGGTTGTGCAGTACTTTATGCTGCAAATCCCAATTTAGACAGAAGCTGATGGCTTCTTTCTTGTCCATAGAATCAAGACCAGTGTTGGGATTTGTTAATTGAAAAAGTAATATAAAAAACAACACGCTACATTATCATATTACTTTGCATTGAAAGTACCGCGTTATATTACTCGTCATATTACTTAGCTTTTATGACAAAAATCGAATCATTTGTTTGACTGTCGGAAGGAGCGAGGCGAGCTGTGCACGATATACCGAAGATAGGATACTAATAACTAAAGCCCTGTCCACATGGACGATAACAAAAATTCATAATTGCATTGTGCCTTAGGATAATTTTCTTGTCCCTAAAAACGTTATCAATAGGGGAATTTTTCGACTGGGTGCGCAGCCTCGGGAGCACACACAGTTTCGTAATCGGACAACTTTTTTCCCACTGTGTACATTCACTGGACATATTCACTGCAGTATTAAGCCTAATATTTAGCTAAAGAATGATGGGTTAATATGCATACGCTTCCAACTTAGGCTACACATCTCTAGCTTGTCTGTCTTCACTATTCTTTCACGCAATTACGCACCTGTCCTCTCTGCTGCTTCACTGTCCTCTCTGCTGCTTCAACGATTCCTATTAAATCTTGTGGAGTCCCATGAGAGAGGGTGTTGGTCAGAACTTGGTATATCAAGCCGTGTTAGCTGGGGCTGGATAGTCTTTAACAATCCTTGGACAGTGTACATACAGAGAGATGCACGCATGTACACTCACACCTGTTTGATATGATAACTAGCTAGCTTTATCCTTTATCTCGATGATTGGTGGCTTTTAATATAAGTTCCCTGCCTTGTCTGTCAGTGAAGCCACCAAGCATTGAAGGAAGGTAGCTAGCTAACTAACTAAAGCTACTTGTTGGTAGCCCTTAATATAACTAAGCTGGCGAAAGCTAGGTAGCTGGAGTGATTGTCAGGTAACTTTAGTCACACCACGCACACGTATCCTGTTGCAGCCCCTCCTCTCCACACCCACATTGTCTCTGTTCATTAATTCAATATTGTGGATAACATTAGAAAAATGTATTAATGCAGTCCAAATGATTATCAGTCTTCATTGTTTAAGTTTGGATATTGATTGAACGAATGGTACACAGATGACATACAGTATGTCTGCTTAATTCATTCAATTGAGGGCTCCCAAACTGTATACAGTCCTAATTTCCTGCAGCAAGCAAAAAAACAACAAACTAAACTCTGTGGCTATTTCTAAATACCTGCAAATGAACCTCTGGATAGGCTCATGTACCTTAAATTGCTGTGTATAAATACAGTATCTACTACCAATTATCCTTTGTTAACGTTCAAAGTCCTGTAGTGCACTGAATATTCATCACTATGTACACGTTTGTCTTTTTTTCTTAACGTAGTGTAGTGTTGTCTGTTTGATAGGCCATCGTTGAAAATAGGAACACATCACAAAAGACTCGCCTAGTAAAAGCATGGTAGAAAGTATTGCTGTGAAAAAATTCTGGGTCCCTAGAAAAAAGGTGTTATGATTCAAATTACTATTTGCTTGTGACCTATTTTGTTAAATGATGATTTAAATGGTCTAAGCGTACTTTCACACCTGTGTGTTAATAAAAGAAAGAAAGCAACAATTTTCATTACCTTACAGCAAAAGAGAGACAGAGAAAGAATTAACATCCCTCGGCTCAACAGGAGCATAATTGAGCATGTTACATAAATCTAAATAAAGGTTACAAGTAAAAAATGATATGTAATTAAGCTTTCTTTCAGCAATCTCCCAGATTTACAGGGTAAACAAAGGAAGACCGATGATTTCCCCCCAGTTGTACTCTCCACGGACGCATACTTAGAGCGTTAGTCTAAGCAGTCATTACGTTTCACTCACAGTCTCAAGAGAGCACAAAAGACCCCAAAATTGCAGACTTACATTTGGTTTTATTTGCTGCTAAAATGCTTTGCATTGTCACCCTCCTGAATGTATTTAGTTATTTGCTTAACAAGTCAAAAAATAAGTTGCATGGACTCACTGTGTGCAATAATAGTGTTAAACAGGATTTTTGAATGACTACCTCATCTTTGTACCCCACACATAGAATTATCTATCTCAGTCAAGCAGTGAACACAGTGAACACAGATTCAAACACAAATAACAGGGAGGCTTTCCAATGCCTCACAAAAAATGGCACCTATTGGTAGATGGATAAAAATTAATTAAGCAGACATTGAATATCCCTTTGAGCATGGCCAACTTTTTAATTACAATTTGGATGGTGTATCAACACCGAGTCACTACAAAGATCCAGGCATCCTAACTTGCTTGACAGAGAGGATGGAAACCGCTCAGGGATTTTACCATGAGGCCAATTGTGACTTTAAAACAGTGACAGAGTTTAATGACGGTAACAAGAGAAAAGTGAGGATGGATCAACGACATTGTAGTTACTCCACAATACTAACCTAAATGAGTGAAAAGAAGGTAGCCTGTACAGAAAGAAATATTCCAAAACATGAATTCTGTTTACAATAAAGCACAAAAAAACAGCAACAAAGGTGGCAAAGAAATTAACTTTTTGTTCTGAATACAAAGCATAATGTTTGAGGCAAATCCAACAAAACACATTACTGAGTACCACTCCTCATATTTTCAAGCATTGTGGTGGCTGCATAATGTTATGGGTATGCTTGACATCCGCAAAGAATAAGGAGTTTTTTGTTGTTGATATAAAAGTAACTAATAGAGCTAAGAACAGGCAAAGTCGAGAGGAAAACTTGGTTCAGTTTGCTTTCCATGTCACACCCTGACCATAGTTTGCTTTGTATGTTTCTATGTTTTGTTTGGTCAGGGTGTGATCTGAGTGGGCATTCTATGTTGTGTGTCTAGTTTGTCTGTTTCTGTGTTTGGCCTGATATGGTTCTCAATCAGAGGCAGGTGTTAGTCATTGTCTCTGATTGGGAACCATATTTAGGTAGCCTGTTTGGTGTTGGGGTTTGTGGGTGATTGTTCCTGTCTTTGTGTTTGTTACACCAGATAGGGCTGTTTTCGTTTTTTCACGTTTCTTGTTTTTGTATATTGTTCTATTTTCATCTTTATTAAAGATGTATCTAAATAACCACGCTGCGTTTTGGTCCGCCTCTCCTTCAACAGAAGAATCCCGTTACATTCCAAAAGACACTGGAATACAAATTCACCTTGAAAATCTATGGTGCGACCTGACAATGGCTGTGTAGCAATAATCAACAACTAACTTAACAGAGCTTGAAGAATTTCTAAATAATAATGTGCAAATATTGTACAGTCCTGGTGTGCAAAGCTTGTAGAGAAAGACTCACAGCTGTAATTGCTGCCAAAGGTGATTCTAACGTGGATTGACTAATGGGTGTGAATACATACAGTACCAGTCAAAAGTTTGGACACACCTACTCATTCAAGGGTTTTTCTTTGTTTTAATATTTTCTACATTGTAGAATAATAGTGAAGACATCAAAACTAAGAAATAACACATATGGAATCATGTAATAACCAAACAAGTGTTAAACAAATAAAAATATATTTTAGATTCTTCGAAGTAGCCACCCTTTGCCTTGATGACAGCTTTGCATACTCTTGGCATTCTCTTAACCAGCTTCATGAAGTAGTCACCTGGAATGCATTTCAATTAACAGGTGTGCCTTGTTAAAAGTTAATTTGTGGAATTTCTTCCCTTCTTAATGCGTTTGAGCCAATCAGTTGTGTTATGACAAGGTAGGGGTGGTATACAGAAGATAGCCCTATTTGGTAAAAGACCAAGTCCATATTATGGCAAGGACAGCTCAAATAAGCAAAGAGCAAAGAGAAACATCCATTATTGCTTTAAGAAATGAAGGTCAGCTAATGCGGAAAATTTCAAGAACTTTGAAAGTTTATTCAAGTGCAGTCGCAAAAACCATCAAGCGCTATGATAAAGCTGGCTCTCATGAGGACCACCACAGGAAAGGAAGACCCAGAGTTGCCTCTGCTGCAGAGGATAAGCTCATTAGATTTAACTGCACCTCAGATTGCAACCCAAATACATGCTTCGCAGAGTTCAAGTAACAGACACATCTCAACATCAACTGTTCAGAGGAGACTGCGTGAATTGGGCCTTCATGGTAGAATTGCTGCAAAAAAACATTACTAAAGGACACCAAAAGGAAGAAGAGACTTGCTTTGGCCAAGAAACACAAACAATGGATATTAGACAGGTGGAAATCTGTCCAAATTTGAGATTTTTGGTTACAACCTCCATGTCTTTGTGAGATGCAGAGTAGGGGAATGGATGATCTCCACATGTGTGGTTCCCACCGTGAAGCATGGAGGAGGAGGTGTGATGGCGTGGGGTGCTATAGTGATGACACTGTCAGTGATTTATTTATGATTCAAGGCATACTTAACCAGCATGGCTACCACAGCATTTTGCAGTGATACGCCATCCTTGGTTTGCACTTAGTGGGACTATCATTTGTTTTCCAACAGGACAATGACCCATAACACACCTCCAGGCTCTGTAAGGGCTAAACAACTGCTCAGCATATGTGGGAACAACTTCAAGACTGTTGGAAAAGCATTCCAGTTGAAACTGGTTGGGAGAATGCCAATAGTGTGCAAGGCTTTCATCAAGGCAAAGCTTGGCTACTTTGGAGAATCTAAAATATATTTTGATTTGTTTAACACTTTTTTTGGTTACTACATGATTCCATGTGTGTTATTTCATAGTTTTGATGTCTTCACTATTATTCTACAATGTAGAAAATAGCAAAAATAAAGAAAAACCCTTGAATGATTAGGTGTCCAAACTTTTGACTGGTACTGTTTGTAAATTAGATATTTCTGTATTTCATTTTCTATAAATTGGCAAAAAAATCTAAAAACTTGTTTTCACTTTGTCATTATGTGGTATTGTGTGTAGATGGGTGAGACAAAATATAATTAATCCATATTGAATTCAGGCTGTAACACAACAAAATGTTAAATAAGTCGAGGGGTATGAATTCTATTGCATTTGGGATGCAAACATGGTATTCCAGGGTTAGCGTTCATTCATAAAAAGCACTTGTCAAAGCAGAGATAATCAAGGGTTCACACCCCACAATGAGCAGTGTGAACAACTCAACATAATGAATACAATCTCGCATAGTTTATTAAGGTCTGAGCTTACACATTCACCACAGAGAATATTCAGGCGTGTGTTGTCTCACCTCAAGATGTGCACTGAAATACTGACTGGCACTGATATGACATCTGCTCATTGTGCTCTTGAGGAGCATGTATGTTCACATACACACCTGTCAGGAAAGAAAAACAGATATGAAATTGTTTCAGAGAGACTCCATTGATGCTTACTGTTTGTTGTAGTGGGGCATGGCAGTGGTATAATGGCTCCGATTCCTCTTCTTTTTCTGCCAATATCTTTCATTTCCCCTCCAAAAAGCAGTCCTCTCGGAGCCAAGAAGAATATCCCACTTTAAAAGAGTAATTCTGCCAACCTGTGCTGCTATCACATTATTCTGTACACCAGGGAGAGACTACAACACCTTTTTCATCCAAGGATTGGGTGGGGGGTGGTGGGGGGATCGAAAAAAAACCAGCCTTTTCTATCGAATCTTAATGACAGCGCAAGGTCACAGCCATATTTCACCAGCATTGGGAGAATCAGTTGTAGTTGTACAAAGCCGCCACCGTAGTCTGCATTGCTTATACATTCAGAGAAAGGTGGCTCAGCAGCAAAAGCAGCAACAGACAGGAAAGACTAACAATATCGTTCAGGTAGAACGCATCGCACCACAAGGGCCCTTCTCTGCATGCTGTCAAACCCAGGGGCATGTTGCTCATCAAATCAGGAAAGTAAGAGATGCATATCTTTTTTCATACTTTTTTCCCAATGAGGGTTATTTAGACAGTAAAAGAAACTGGTGGGGATTGAACAAACCCTCGGGTTGTAACATGTGAGCATACTGCTGGGAGTGTTACCACTAGGCCTTGCAAGCACCACAGAAATGCTAATCTTTAATCTGTGTCGACGAATAGGAGCTGGATCTTATATTGCCATGCAAAACCCACCAAGAGACCCAATGCAGAAGTGACATTGATGACAAGAAACTGAAGCTAGAAACGGATCCTAGACCTGCTAAGAAGCATCACCTTTTTCTTGACTGGGCTAGCTCCAAGCTAATTGGTGCTTGCTTCGGAACAGAGATGTTAGCCAGGAGTAACCACTCGGATTGCAGCTTGCTAGCTGCGATGATCCAGGTGAAAAGGTTCAGAGCTTGCGAGAGGAATCCGGGGATATGGAGAGAAAATAGGTCCGGTATGCTCTGGTTTGAATCGCGTTGTGCAAACTGGCGAGAGTTTTCCGAGCTATAGGTTAGCTGATGACTGCTAGCAGTGGTTAGCTGACTACTAGCTAGTAGCTAGTTCGCTGGCTACCTCTGTTGGAGGATTCCAGTTCAGGAAAATACTTTTTTTTTTAAAAGGCAGATCCACACCACATTGGGTGAGGCGGGTTGCAGGAGAGTAATTGAAAGTTGAGGTTTAGAAAAATATGAAAAATATAAAAAATATGTGCGAAGAAAAATATGACAAGACAAGCACAAAGACATCTGACTGCTACGCCATCTTTGAATACCAAATACCCCATCCCGGGTCCGGGAGCGTAATCATCAACTGACACTAATTAGCATAACGCAACGGACATAAATATTACTAGAAAATATTCCTATTCATGAAATCACAAGTGAAATATATTGAAACACAGCTTAGCCTTTTGTTAATCACCCTGTCATCTCAGATTTTGAAAATATGCTTTACAGCCAAAGCAAGACAAGCATTTGTGTAAGTTTATCGATAGCCTAGCATAGCATTATGACTAGCTAGCCGCAGGCAAGCTGGTCACGAAAATCAGAAAAGCAATCAAATTAAATTCTTTACCTTTGATGAGCTTCGGATGTTTTCACTCACGAGACTCCCAGTTAGATAGCAAATGTTCCTTTTTTCCAAAAATATTATTTTTGTAGGCGAAATAGCTCCGTTTGTTCTTCACGTTTGGCTGAGAAATCGACCGGAAATTGCGGTCACTACAACGCTGAAAAATATTCAAAATTAACTACATAATAGACAGAAACATGGCAAAAGTTGTTTATAATCAATCCTCAAGGTGTTTTTCAAATATCTATTCGATAATATATCAACCGGGACTGGTGGCTTCTTAATAGGAGAGAGAGAATCAATGGCCGCATTTGTCCTTTACGCACAAAACACTCTGAGAGACTTCAGCTGACCACTGACGCAATGTTGACGTTCAGGCAAATTTTTTTAAATAAAAGCCTGAAACTATGTATTGTGACACTAAACATATTAGGGAAGCCATAGAAAAAGGAATGTGGTTGATATCTCATTCACTGCTAAATAGGGACGCATAGGAACGCAGAGCTTTCTAAATAAGAGTCCCTTCCTGATTGGATTTTTCTCAGGCTTTCACCTGCAATATCAGTTCTGTTATACTCACAGACAATATTTTCACAGTTTTGGAAGATTTAGAGTGTTTTCTATCCTAAGCTGTCAATTATATGCATATTCTAGCATCTTGTCCTGACAAAATAGCCGTTTACTTTGGGGGCGTTATTTTTCCAAAAATGAAAATAGTGCCCCCTAGATTCAAGAGGTTAAGGGTGTGTACTGGAGGCAAAGTCAGGTGCAGGGGAGCAGAGTGTAGTTAACAGGTGCACTTTTTATTCTGGTCCAAACGAAGGCATATAAGTACATAAAACGTGCCCAAAACACATAAACAAAAGTCTGGCGCGTAACAATACCCACATAACAGCAACACAATTTCACACAAAGACATGGAGGGGAACAGAGGACTAAATACATTCAGTGTGATTAGGGAATGAAAACCGGGTGTGTATGGAACAAGACAAAACAAACTGAATATGAAAAATGGAGCGGCGATGGCTAGAAAGCCGGTGACGTTGATCTTCGAATGCCGCCCGAACAAGTAGAGGAGCTTTCGGTGAAAGTCGTGACAGTACCACCCCTTGACGCACGGCTCCAGCGTGACACCGGTCTTGGGGATTATCCGGAGGGCGAGGCGCAGGGCGATCCGTCCGGCGACGGTGAAACTCCCGCAGCAGTTCGGGGTCCAAAACATCCGCAACCGGGACCCAGCACATCTCCTCCGGGCCGTTCCCCTCCCAATCCACGGAGTACTGAAGGGCCCCTGCCCGACGCCTATAATACAGGATGGAACGAACGGAGTATGCCGGGACCCCTCGATATCCAGAGGGGGTGGAGGAACCTCCCACACCTCAGAATCCTGGAGTGGATCAACCACCACAGGCCTGAGGAGAGACACATGGAATGAGGGGTTAAAACGGTGATCAGAAGGAAGCTGTAACCTGTAACATACATCGTTCACCCTCAGGACTTTGAATGGCCCCACAAACCGCGGACCCAGCTTCCGGCAGGGCAGGTGGAGGGGCAGGTTTCGGGTCGAGAGCCAGAAATGGTCTCCCGGTGTGAACACCGGGGCCTCACTGCGGTGACGGTCCACGCTGGTCTTTTGGCGCAGCGTGGCTCAAAGGAGGTGAACATGGGTGGCCTAGAAGAAAAAGAAACGCACACCTATTAAGACGAGGTGCTGGCTAGCGCAGTAGAAACTTGAAAATAAAAGAGAGCCGCACACTCTTGGAGCTCAGATGGGTGGCCTCCCATGGCCTCCCATGTCTCCTCCACGCGCCTGAACGAGTCGTCCACCGCAGGGGCCTCGGTCTGACCCTGATGCCACAGCGCCAGAACAGGCTGTGGCAGAGCTTCTTCGAGAAGAAAGCACAGGGGTGGAGTTTCGGTGGCGTACCCGAGCACTGTGAGGGCACGGCTCCTATCCCAGCCTCGGACGTGTCCACCTCCACTATGAATGCCAAAGAGGGATCCGGATGGGCTAGCACGGAGGCAGGAGTAAACAGAGCTCTTAGCTGCCCAAAAGCCCTGTCCGCCTCAGCCGACCACTGCAACCGTACAGGACCCCCCCTTCAGCAGTGAGGTAATGGGAGCAGCCACCTGGCCAGAACCCCGAATAAATGTTCAGTAGTAATTGATAAACCCTAAAAATCGCTGCACCCCCTTTACCATGGTGGGAGTCGGCCAATTACACACAGCTGCAATGCGGTCACGCTCCATCTCCACCCCTGATGTGGAAATGCGATACCCTAGGAAGGAGACGGTCTGCTGAAAGAGCAGGCATTTCTCAGCCTTGACGTACAGGTCACGCTCCAACAGTCGTTCAAGTACCCTGCGCACCAAGGACACATGCTTGGCGTGTGTAGCGGAGTATATCAAAATGTCATCGATATACACCACTACACCGTGCCCGTGCAAGTCCCTGAAAATCTTGTCTAAAAAGGATTGGAAAACTGATGGAGCATTCATCAACCCGTATGGCATGACGAGGTACTCATAATGCCCTGTGGTGGTACTAAATGCTGTCTTCCACTCGTCTCCCTCCCGGATGTGCACCAGGTTATACCCACTCCTGAGATCCAGTTTAGTGAAGAAGCGCGCCCCATGCATTGACTCAATCGCCGTGGCGATAGGAGGTAGCGGGTAACTGTACCTCACCGTGATTTGATTGAGACCTCTATTGTCAATGCATGGGAGCAGTCCTCCATCCTTCTTCACAAAAAAGAAACTTGAGGCGGGTGAAGTGGAGGACCGAATGTACCACTGACGCAGGGATTCAGAGACAGATGTCTCCATTGCCACCGTCTCCGCTTGCGACAGGGGATACACGTGAGTCCTGGGAAGCGCAGCGTCTGCCAAGAGATTTATCGCACAATCCCCCCGTCGATGAGGTGGTAATTGAGTCACCTTTTTACAGAAGGTCGAGAGCCAAATCAGGGGAAGCGCATGGTGGAGACCTGGTCTGGACTTTCCACCAGGGTAGCACCAAAGGAAACCCCTACACACCTCCCCGAGCACTCTCACGACCACCCTATGAGAGCCCTCTTTTGCCAGGAAATGGTGGGGTTATGATGAGCCAACCAGGGAAGGCCTAATACCATGGGAAACACAGGAAATTCAATGGGGAAGAGACTGATTTTCTCCTCGTGACCCCACTGCGTCTCCATGGCCAGGGAGATGGTTGCCTCCCTGATTAGCCCGGACTCTAATGGTCGACTATCCAGAGCGTGTACCGGGAAAGGTCTAACTACAGGAATAATGGGGATCCCTAAACTAAGGGCTAACGTTCTGTCAATAAAATTCCCAGCTGCGCCTGAATCGACGAGCGCCTTATGCTGGGAATGCGGGGAAAACTCAGGGAAACAAACAGGTAAACAGGTGGTCAACAGAGGACTCTGGATGAGTGTGGTGCAGATTCACCTGGGGTGACGCCTGCTGCCTCGACTCCCAGAGACCGACACGGCACCGACCGGCAGTGTGCCCTCTGCGGCCACAGATGGTGCATGTGATGGCCGCTCCTCCAGCCTCCCTACGCGCAGCCCCTCCCAACTCCATGGAGTGGGGGGTGCTGGAAGATGGAGCTGACAGGAGCCCCCTCTGGACGTCCAAGGGTGACCAGCAGGTTATCCAACCGGATGGACAAATCCACCAGTTGGTCAAAGGTGATGATGGCATCCCTGCAGGCCAGCTCACGTCGGACATCCTTGCGCAGGCTGCGTCGATAGTGGTCAATGAGGGCCCTGTCGTTCCAACCTGCTCCGGCGACCAAGGTCCAGAATTCCAGGGCGAACTCCTGGGCGCTCCTCGTCCCCTGTCTCAAATGGAAGATCCATTTTCCCGCCCCTCTACCTTCGTGGTGATGGTCGAAGACGGCCCCAGAAGCGGCTGAACTCCTCGAAGTGGTCCAATGCCGCATCTCCTTCTCCCCACATGGCGTTTGCCCACTCCAGAGCTCTCCCCGAGAGGAATGAGATGAGGGCGGACACGCTCTCCCTTCCCGAGGGAGCTGGGTGAACGGTGGCCAGATAGAGGTCCATTTGTAACAGGAACCCCTGGCACTGTGCTGCCGTCCCATCATACTCCCTGGGAAGGGAGAGACGCATCCCACTGGGACTGGCTCTGGCCGAGACGGGTAGAGGTAACCCCGGTTGCGTTGGTCGAGGCACTGGAGAGACTTCCTGTCTCTACCAGCGGTCCATGGTCTGGACAAAGCGATCCAAGATGACGTAACATTGCAGAGTGGTGGGCTATAAAAAATATCCTAAACTTTGAACATCCCAGAGAGCACCATTAAATCCATTATTAAAGAAATTGAAAGACTATGGCACCACAACAAACCAAGAGAGGGCCGGCCCACCAAAAATCACAGACCAAACAAGGAGGGCATTAATCACAGGGGTAACAAATAGACCAAAGATAACCCTGAAGGAGTCACAGAGCTCCACATCGGAGATTGGAGTATTTGTCCATAGGACCACGTTAAGCCGTACACTCCACATAGCTTGGCTTTAGAGAAGAGTGGCCAAAAAAAATCCATTGCTTAAAAAAAAAAAGTGGTTGGTTGTGGTGCAATATTCTTTCAATTTCTTTAATAATGGATTTAATGGTGCTCTGTGGGATGTTGAAAGTTTAAGATATTTTTTTTATAGCCCAAACCTGATCTGTACTTCTCCACAACTTTGTCCCTGACCTGTTTAGAGAGCTCTTTGGCCTTCATGATGTCGCTTGCTTGGTGGTGCCCATTGCTTAATGGTGTTGCAGACTCAGGAACATTTCAGAACAGGTGTGTGTGTGTACACAGCTGAAGTCGGAAGTTTTACATACATCTTAGCCAAATACATTTAAACTCAGGTTTAAACTCAGGTTTAAATGTGTAAACACTCCCTGTCTTATGTCAGTTAGGATCACCACTTTATTTTAAGAATGTGAAATGTCAGAATAGCAGTAGAGAGAATTATTTATTTCAGCTTTTATTTCTTTCATCACATTCCCAAGTGGGTCAGACGTTTACATGCACTCAATGATAATTTGGTAGCATTGCTTTTAAATTGTTTAACTTCGGTAAAATGTTTCAGGAAGCCTTCCACAAGCTTCCCACAATAAGTTGGGTGAATTTTGGCCCATTACTCCTGACAGAGCTGGTGTAACTGAGTCAGGTTTGTAGGCCTCCTTGCTCGCACACGCTTTTTCAGTTCCAAAAGGCACGTGGGAGACTTCCCAAACAAAAGGAAAATGCTATGTCTGGCGCAAACCCAACATCTCTCATCACCCCTAGAACACTATCCCCACAGTGAAGCAGCAGCATCAGCGGTGGTGGCAGCATCATGCTGTGGGGATGTTTTCCTTGGCAGGGACTCAGAAACTGGTCAGATTTGAAGGAAAGATGGATGCTGCTAAATACAGGGAAATTCTTGAGGGATACCTGTTTCAGTCTTCTAGAGACTGAACTCTAAACTAATATTAGCATACGTTGGACAAATCCAGGTAGCGACTCCCGGTTTAAGTAAAATTAGACTGAATTAGATTTTAGTTAACTGTCCCTTTTGATTAGACTACAGGTAATAAAAACACTTGCTATTGTTGGCAAGCATATATATAGTTCATATCCTTATTATTAATATTTAATAAATTGCTTGAAATAATGACCCAATTCTCAGTAGCCTATTCTATCTGGTTATTAGGCAACACAAAAGCTTATTACCTCGAAATCGCCTCGCTATTCATGTTAAATAAATTTACCTTTCAATTTGAAATAAGCAAGCCGCTAAAACATAAAGTTGACATCTTAAAACAAACACTGGCTGCTGTATCTAGCTAAGAAAAGCATGGTAATAGTTGAATTACAATCAGAAACCCAGATTTTAGTCAGTAACATACAGTGCCTTGCGAAAGTATTCGGCCCCCTTGAGCTTTGCGACCTTTTGCCACATTTCAGGCTTCAAACATAAAGATATAAAACTGTGAAGAATCAACAACAAGTGGGACACAATCATGAAGTGGAACGACATTTATTGGATATTTTTAAAAAATGTAACATTTCAAAAACTGAAAAATTGGGCGTGCAAAATTATTCAGCCCCCTTAAGTTGATACTTTGTAGCGCCACCTTTTGCTGCGATTATAGCAGCTGTAAGTCGCTTGGGGTATGTCTCTATCAGTTTTGCACATCGAGAGACTGAAATTTTTTCCCATTCCTCCTTGAAAAACAGCTCGAGCTCAGTGAGGTTGGATGGAGAGCATTTGTGAACAGCAGTTTTCAGTTCTTTCCACAGATTCTCGATTGGATTCAGGTCTGGACTTTGACTTGGCCATTCTAACACCTGGATATGTTTATTTTTGAACCATTCCATTGTAGATTTTGCTTTATGTTTTGGATCATTGTTTTGTTGGAAGACAAATCTCCGTCCCAGTCTCAGGTCTTTTGCAGACTCCATCAGGTTCTTCCAGAATGGTCCTGTATTTGGCTCCATCCATCTTCCCATCAATTTTAACCATCTTCCCTGTCCCTGCTGAAGAAAAGCAGGCCCAAACCATGATGCTGCCACCACCATGTTTGACAGTGGGGATGGTGTGTTCAGGGTGATGAGCTGTGTTGCTTTTACGCCAAACATAACGTTTTGCATTGTTGCCAAAAAGTTCAATTTTGGTTCCATCTGACCAGAGCACCTTCTTCCACATGTTTGGTGTGTCTCCCAGGGGGCTTGTGGCAAACTTTAAACAACACTTTTTATGGATATCTTTAAGAAATGGCTTTCTTCTTGCCACTCTTCCATAAAGGCCAGATTTGTGCAATATACGACTGATTGTTGTCCTATGGACAGAGTCTCCCACCTCAGCTGTAGATCTCTGCAGTTCATCCAGAGTGATCATGGGCCTCTTGGCTGCATCTCTGATCAGTCTTCTCCTTGTATGAGCTGAAAGTTTAGAGGGACGGCCAGGTCTTGGTAGATTTGCAGTGGTCTGATACTCCTTCCATTTCAATATTATCGCTTGCACAGTGCTCCTTGGGATGTTTAAAGCTTGGGAAATCTTTTTGTATCCAAATCCAGCTTTAAACTTCTTCACAACAGTATCTCGGATCTGCCTGGTGTGTTCCTTGTTCTTCATGATGCTCTCTGCGCTTTTAACGGACCTCTGAGACTATCACAGTGCAGGTGCATTTATACGGAGACTTGATTACACACAGGTGGATTGTATTTATCATCATTAGTCATTTAGGTCAACATTGGATCATTCAGAGATCCTCACTGAACTTCTGGAGAGAGTTTTGCTGCACTGAAAGTAAAGGGGCTGAATAATTTTGCACGCCCAATTTTTCAGTTTTTGATTTGTTAAAAAAGTTTGAAATATACAATAAATGTCGTGCCACTTCATGATTGTGTCCCACTTGTTGTTGATTCTTCACAGTTTCATATCTTTATGTTTGAAGCCTGAAATGTGGCAAAAGGTCGCAAAGTTCAAGGGGACCGAATACTTTCCCAAGGCACTGTACCTGCAGACAAGTGACAAATGGATAGAGAGCAGGATTATGCCTTGTTTTTTTTATTCTAACACGGTCAGTCATCTTAAATCAGGAAGTGAAATGAAAAACTGACCTTGGATCATTAACTCTGGGACTACTACATCTGTCTGTATTTCAATGTAAAGCATTTTTAATAACACTTCCTGTTGACCCGAACAAGTGACATCTCACCCATGATCGTGCTGTGCCCTCTCAGCCAGCTCAGATGCGGGAGGGGTTCACCAAAACAGCTGGTATAACCTAGAGGATTTAGGGAGAGGGATGAGGTGAAGAGATACTGTTATTGCGTGTGTGTGGTCTCACCTGGGACCAACACTAAGTGGCTACAGAGTACTTTATGCTGAAAAACAATACAAGATAATGTCAATAGAAGATACAGTATGTGATGCAGAGGCCTATCGGAGTGTACCGGAAACATTTAAATAGAGAGGGCTATGTGTCTCACCACTTGATTATTGCAAGGCTAACCCCCAGGGAAATCATGACTTGGCAGCAACAGATAGTCCAGTGAAAATGGCTGTGTTTATGTGATGTAAATCTGAAAATTAGTAGCTGACATTTTAAGGTTTTTTAATTTAATGCATGTGAGACAGGTTCCATGTACAACAAGACAAGCAGAGATGGAGAAAAAGGACGCAGAACAGTTTAATTGCCTCTGGTTATGGACACTTGCCTGCAATAAAGCTTCCACGGCCTGTTCCTCGGACAGTGAACATCTGGCAATATCTACATTTGACCCCTTGCTCAGCTCGCTCTCTGAAGGTAAAGAAAACAGTTTACTTTTTATAGATATGAAAACAATAACTGAGATTGACTGTTCAATCTTAAGCAGCAGATGACATTTTTTAGGATACGTCAATACAGCCTAGTGCTGCTTACCTGAGATGCTATAGGTGTCCTCTGACTTCCTTTGTGTCGTGAAAAAAGTTGCTTTCAGAACAATTATTTTTGACTGACAAAAGGTTTTACTCGACAAAAAGACACAAATTTACCTCCATAGCATATAACAATTTGCATGTGAATAACGACACCTTCATACAAACGTGCTACTGTATGCAGAATTGACACACAACCAAACGTTGCTGCATTATCCTGCCAGCACACCCACAAGCGAGCCACTCAGGAGCAGAATGACGACAAGTGGAAGAGGGAAAGGAATGAGATGGGAACAGCAATTTGTTGCAAATTGTGGAGGGCTAATAGCTGAACAATAGACTATTCAACCTTTACTAAAGAATAGTCAAATAGCCGAACTAGGTGTGAAACCCCCCCCCCTCCTATTACAGACCAGATTTGCCCTAACAACCAAGGGGTACCTTGCTACTCAATGTAATAAAGACTTTTCAAATAAGTCACCTTACACGTTATGTTGGCTGACAATTTGTTAGCTACGCTGTCCTCATGAACTACATAGCATATCATTACAGCAGTATGTACCGGTATGTTAGCTAGCTACCTAACCTTAGTAGTTATACATCAAACTTGCCAGTATATTAACTATAGACCAATTACCCAAAGTTTATTGACTTGATTATTCTCGTCATTCTTAGCTTAACTAAATGGTATAGTCGTTGTGCTTTCTCATGGACATTAGGGTGCTTTCATGAATTCACTATGGCTATCTATAGGCTGGACAATAGAACAAGTTCAAATTTAACCAAGGCTGAAAAACTACTCAAGAATTTTTGCTAAACTTGAACACTTGCGCGAGCCCTTAGCAAATTAATGGAATCGAACGTTGACAGAGCCTTTTGACTGGATTGATGCTTAGAATTCCATTAAAAATATATATATTGCACCACTACAATCTGTTCGTCGGACTAAACTGGAAAAAAACGACTTGTGTAGAATGTAAACATCCGTACCTCGATGGTGTCAACTGTGCTTATGTCTGTGTAATGTAAATGTATATTTGTATATTTCTGGTCTAGCGATCGATAACAAACGAGCTCGCTGCACAGACTTACATAATTACAAAGAGGAGATTCTCTTGATTAACATGGTGCCCGTGTAACAGTTTTGCTTCCGTTCCTCTCCCCTACCTGAGCTCCTCTGCACACAGACAACAGCCACCCCCGAAGCATCATTACCCCCACCGCTCCACAAAAGCAGCGGCCCTTGCAGAGCAAGGGGAACAACTACTTCAAGGTCTCAGAGCGAGTGACGTCACCGATTGAAACGCTATTAGCGCGCACCCCCATAACTAGCTAGCCATTTCACAACGGTTACACCCGACTTGAAAAAAATCTAAATGTACACATTGCGGGATATTTGGTGAAATAGACAGACATGCCTATATTTCCCCCATAGGAAACAATGGGAAGACAGCAGAGTTCCAATGTGTTGTTCATTACATTTTAACTATAAAACAACGTGAGCGGGTCTCATTGCCAACAATAGCGAAGCAGGCATTGTGGCGTTGAACAATAAGCTGGGAATAGAACATTCGGAAGGCGAGTTTGTCACGGTCCTCAATAGAATAATAGGAGCTGGCAGGGTGAAAAATGCATTAAAATAAGGCCTGTTTTTTCGCGATTACTTCAAAACGACGGCATGCAGCTGGGAAATATGGTCATATTATGAAACTGGGCTCCACAGCAGAAGCAATGAACTAGTTTTTAATCAGAAAAAAATGTTAAATGTCATGTGTCCAGTCTACTATCGACACGGATTTCAGAGCACTCTCGTCTGAGTGTACCAGAGCACAAAATAATTACTTTAAGAGCCCTCAAAACCTGTTGAATATGGCCAGTGTCAGTAAATACAACACGCCGGGGACCAAGTCACAGTGCTCAAGCTCCAGAGACTAACAAATCTGATCTAACATCAGCTAGTGTTGAAGCAGCCAGATCTAAGTGCATTAGTTCTAGACAATCGAGACACTTGTGCAAAAGCAGATGCTGCACGTGCACTGACTTTTTTTGCAATATGGGAAGCTGACAAGGCTGCATAGAAGAGCATCATAGGGTTACAGCTGAAGTAGCTAGAGGAAAGGCGGGGGTAAAGGCAGACTTCCATATGCTCAAGCAGGAGAAAGCTGCCACAGGAGCCATAGCTGCGGTTCTCAAAGCAGCTGGCGATGAAAACAGATGGCCACGCCATCTGATAGAAACCCAGATGACACCTCTCAGCGCAACTCAGTGCACCCGTGAGGATATACAGTCACACGCAACCATGTACACTAATCAACCACCTCAAGACACAAAGCCATAGAGACCATTGAAGGTCCAGTTAGCAGCGGTCAACATTGATACAGCCAGATGCTTCAATAAAGAACCAGACCTCCGATGTGAAAAGTCAAGAGACCTACCCGTCAGTCCCACGATATAATTTATCGACTTCAGAATACGATTATAGGCTACATAGGATAAATTATCAGTGTAAGAGAACAATCACATAAGAGGGTCCAACCAAGCCCACCTGCCGTCTCGCCAGCCAGAGTCAAACACTGTGGCTGCCCACAGAGAAGATTCACCCAGACAGGACTTACCCGATATGTCAGGAGATACAGATATTACCAAGTGAAATGTGGAGTTCTGGCCTTCTGAAGTTTGATAACCACCCAGAAAACTATTGGACCAGGAAATCATTATTTCTTAGCAGCACCAAAGACTTAAATCTGACAGCCAGAGAAGAGCTGGACCTACTCTCCAAATGGCTCGGGACAAAGTCATCTGAGCAGGCCAAGAGAATCAGATTGGGTCATGTCCACAACATAATAGCAGGGCTCACAATGGTATGGCAGAGACTTGAAGACTGCTAAGGTTCACCTGAAGTAATCGAAAATGCACTTCTGAAGAAAATTGAAGATATTCCTAAAATAACAAACGAATACAACCAAATGGGGAGAGAGCTTGGGGGCAGCTAAAGCTGGTGGACACAGAGGCAATCATATCCTGGAGAAGCTTCCCTACAGCCTAAAAGAAAGATGGATCTCACAAGCATAAAAATACAAGATCATGGGATTGCAATCCCACCATTTTTTCCTTCTACGCCAAGTTCATCCTAAACAAGCAAAGACAGACAATGATCCAAGCTTCGCCTTCTTGACCACAGGAGGCTCCAGCTCCGCAAAGACTGAGAAACCACCTGTGAAGGACAACAAAGAACACCAGTGTCCATAAGGTGTCTGAAGCCAACCACACTAGTCTATCAGGGAAGAAAGTAGAGGACCCATCTGCTGAGAGAATACCACAGCTTCAGGAGCAAGACACTAGATGAGCCTTAATCTTCTTTTAACCACTGTGCTTCAACCAGTCATCTCGCAAAAGACTGGGAAAGCGGTGCTGTGCACATCCGTCCGCCCCATGGAGAACAGAGAACTCCGCTACCAAGGAAAATCATGACAACTAGCAAAAGGAGTGCAACACCTGCAGTAACCTCGAAGTGCACTGAGATCTGTGGAGATACAGTCAGCTCTAGATCATGCTCCGAGATATGCTTAGTCAAAGTCTTTCCGCAGGCCGCAGAGAAGGCAGTCAGAATGTACGCTGTCCTAGACTAACAAAGTAACAAGTCTTTAATAAGAACCCGAGTTCTTCAACCTCTTTGCGGTCAGAGGCATTCCGTTCCATACACTGAAGACATGTTCAGGAGTTGTGGAGACATCCGGCAGGAGAGCATGCAACTAAACTCAGCAAAAAAAAGAAACGTCAATTTCAGGACCCTGTCTTTCAAAGTTATTTGGATTTTTATGTATTAACTTCACAGATCATTGTAAAGGGTTTAAACCAGGTTTCCCATAAACAAATAAAGAACATGCACCTGTGGAACGGTCGTTAAGACACTAACAGCTTACAGACGGTGGGCAATTAAGGACACAGTTATGAAAACTTAGGACACTAAAAAGGCCTTTCAACAATATCGCCTATGGGCACAAATCCACTGTCACTGGACCAGACAGAACTGGCAAAAAAAGTGCTCTTTACTGACGAGTAGCGGTTTTGTCTCACCAGTGGTGATGTCAGACTGTACTCTGGAGCGGGACTAATTTGGAGGTGGAGGTTCCGTCACGATCTGGGGCGGTGTGTCACAGCATCATCGGACTGAGCTTATCATCATTGCAGGCAATCACAACGATGTGCATTACAGGGAAGACATCCTCCTCCCTCATGTGGTACCCTTCCTGCAGGCTCATCCTGACAATGCCACCAGCCATACTGCTCGTTCTGTGCGTGATTTCTTGCAAGACAGGAACGTCAGTGTTCTGCCATGGCCAGTGAAGAGGCAGATCGCAATTCCATTGAGCACGTCTGAGACCTGTTGGATTGGAAGGTGAGGGCTAGGGCCATTCCCCCCAGAAATGTTCGGGAACTTGCAGGTGCCTTGGTGGAAGAGAGGAGTAACATCTCTCAGCAATATTTGGCAAATCAGGTGCAGTCCATGAGGAGATGCACTGCAGTACTTAATGCTGCTGGTGGCCACACCAGATACTGACTGTTACTTTTGATTTTGTCCCTCCCTTTCTTCGGGGAGGCATTTCATTTCTGTTAGTCACATGTCTGTGGAACTTGTTAAGTTTATGTCTGTTGATGAATCTTGTTATGTTCATACAAATATTTACACAAAATAAACAGTTGACAGTGAGCAGACGTTTAAATTTTTGCTGAGTTTACATCGAGTCAATGGACGGCAAGTCCATTGAAATTGCAAGTCATCACCCTCATCTGAAGCCAGTCGCAGACAAGATTACAGAACTCGACCAACACGCAGCAATCCTCCTCCTGCTTGGAAGAGATATCCTGAAAGTGCAGAATGTCAGAGAGCCGTACAATGGGCCGCACAATGCACAATGTCTAGACCTAGGCTGGGTCATCGTCGGTGAGGTATGTCTGGACAGAGCTCACAAGCCAGCTAAAGTGAGCATCTACAAAACAAATGTGCTGCACAATGGATGCACATCATTCCTTATCCCCTGCGCTAACAGCATCCAGAGCAACTAGAGATGAAAGAACACAAGACGATGGTAAGCCAGTCCCCATCTGTTGAGATATAATAATGTGAAATGTCAGAATAGTAGAGAGAATGATTTTAGGCTTTTATTTCTTTCATCACATTCCCAGTGTGTCAGAAGTTTGCCTTTAAATTGGTTAACTTGGGTCAAACATTTTGGGTAGCCTTCCACAAGCTTGAATTCTGTCCCATTCCTCCTGACAGAGCTGGTGTAACTGAGTCAGGTTGGTAGGCCTCTTTGCTCGCACACGCCTTTTCAGTTCTGCCCACAAATTTTCTATGGGATTGAGGTCAGGGCTTTGTTATGGCCACTCCAATACCTTGACTTGGTTGTCCTTAAGCCATTTTGCCACAACTTTGGAAGTATGCTTGGGGTCATTTTCCATTTGGAAGACCCATTTGCGACCAAGCTTTAACTTCCTGACTGTCGTCTTAAGATGTTGATTCAATATATCCACATGATTTTCCTTGCTCATGAAGCCATCTATTTTATGAATTGTACCAGTTCCTCTTGCAGTAAAGCACCCCCACAACATGATGCTGCCATCCCCGTTCTTCACGGTTGGGATGGTGTTCTTCAGCTTGATGATCTACCCCTTTTTCCTCCAACAAAACAATGGTCAGACCAGAGGACATTTCTACAAAAAGTACGATCTTTGTCCCCATGTACAGTTGCAAACTGTCTTCTGGCTTTTTTAAATGGCAGTTTTGGAGCACTGGCTTCTACCTTGCTGAGCGGCCTGTCAGGTTGTCGATAAAGGACTCGTTTTACTGTGGATATATTTAATTTTGTACCCGTTTCCTCCAGCATCTTCACAAGGTCCTTTGCTGTTGTTCTGGGATTGATTTTCACTTTTCGCACCAAAATACATTCAGCTCAATGAGAGCTCTCCTGAGCGGTATGACAGCTGCGTGGTCCCATGGTGTTTATACTTGCGTACTGTTTGTACAGATGAACGTGTTACCTTCAATCGTTTGGAAATTGCTCCCAAGGATGAACCAGACTTGTTTTTGTGGTCTTGGCTGTTTTCTTTAGATTTTCCCATGATGTGAATTCCTTCCACAGGTACACCTCCAATTGACTCAAATTATGTTATTTAGCCTATCAGAAGCGTCTAAAGCCATGACATTTTCTGGAATTTTCCAAGCTGTTTAAAGGCACAGTCAACTTACTTTATGTAAACTTCTGACCCACAGCGAGCTGAGATAAGTGGGGACTTTACCTAGCAGGGTCTTGTAGATGACCTGGAGCCAGTGAGTTTGGCGACGAGTATGAAGCGAGGGCCAGCCAACGAGAGCATACAGGTCGCAGTGGTGGGTAGTATATGGGGCTTTGGTGACAAAACGGATGTCACTGTGATAGACTGCATCCAATTTATTGAGTAGGAAGTCGAGGATTGGTAGGATGGTCAGTTTTACAAGGGTATGTTTGGCAGCATGAGTGAAGGATGCTTTGTTGCGAAATAGGAAGCCAATTCTAGATTTAACTTTGGATTGGAGATGTTTGATGCGAGTGTGGAAGGAGAGTTTACAGTCTAACCAGACACCTAGGTATTTGTAGTGGTCCACATATTCTAAGTCAGAGCCGTCCAGAGTAGTGATGTTGGACAGGTGGGCAGATGCAGGCAGGGATCGGTTGAAGAGCATGCATTTAGTTTTACTTGTATTTAAGAGAAATTGGAGGCAATGGAAGGAGAGTTGTATGGCATTGAAGCTCGCCTGAAAACGAATAGTATTTGACTCCAGCGCCAAGCATGAGGGCGTCTCCCTCAATGTCCTCCTCAGTGGATCAGGTCGGAGTAACACTCCTCGGAGTCCTCATCCGATATGGAACTTAACTTATTGCAGTCAAAGCAAATGGGCAACCGATGTTCTACTGCTTCGTTGTCCACCAAGACCACCGCTACTACCTGAGGTTCCTGTGATATAAAGACAACGACCTCAACAAAGATATCACATAATACAGGATGAAGGTGCAGATGCTTGGCAACAGCCCCTCCCCAGCTGTGACCATCTACGGCCTGAGACTAGCAGCCCAGGGTGGTAAAAGAGCATGGCATAGATGCAAAACTGTTTTTCATGAGAAACTTTTATGTTGATGATGGACTTACCTCATTCTCCAGCGAGGAAGAAGCTATCGACATCCTGATAAGAACAAGAGAAATGTGACCGGAATCTGTGGGACCTTATATAGACATACAGGTATATAGACTGTGGGACCTTATATGTGCCTTTCCAAATAATGTCCAATCAATTGAATTTACCACAGGTGGACTCCAATCAAGTTTTAGAAACATCTCAAAGATGATCAATGGAAACAGGATGCACCTGAGCTCAATTTCGAGTTTCATAGCAAAGGGTCTGAATATGTATGTAAATATGGTATTTAAGTTGTTTTTTTATTACATTTTCAAACATTTCTAAAAACCTGTTTTTGCTTTGTCATTATGGGGTATTGTGTGTAGATTGATGAGGATTTGTTTTTATTAATCCAGTTTAGAATAAGGCTTTAACAAAACAAAATGTGGAAAAAGTGAAGGCTGCTGAATACTGTAACTAGGTAGCTATCAGCAGTAGGCACAACAAAGTTGGCAAGCAAAACAAACACTATTTAGAGATTACTAATACTTTATCCAGTGAAGGTTAGTGTTATTAGCTAGCCAAATTGAGATGATCTGTCATTAGCTAGCTTGCCCAGCTAGCAAGCTTACTTGACATCAAATGTATATCTGTCCATGCTTGTCAGCGATGTGCCCTAGACCAATGTTGAAAAGGGGGATATGGGGGAAATGTATTGTATTGTGGCAGGCTGCGCTTGCCCTTAGCTGAAAATGAAACGTTTCAAATGGAAAGAAGTATAACATTATTTAAAACAACCTATATGTGGGGGAAAGCTACTTGGCACTATGACTGCATTTGTCTTCATGTACCAGAAGTGCATAATAATACGTGAAGCCCATTCACTGCAGCACATGGCTTCTTACAACAATCTTTTCAAAATGCACAACAGCTATAATTGCATAGCATTAAATACAGGTGGTGTAGTTTAGAAACTTCCCACTGGGACCACACTGGTTGAATCAATGTTGTTTACATGTCATCTAAATTACGTTGAACTAACATGGAATAGACGTTGAATTGACGTCTGTGCCCAGTGGTTTGTGTGGAGTAGTAACTTGCTAAATTAGCATGAATGCAAAACATTTATTCATAAACTGGGTGGTTCATTGAAATTGATAATAACATTTCTTTCCATTGCCCAGAGCAATACAAATACCAAACCATGTATTTCTTGACCGTACAATGTGTCTCCAAAGGATTATCACAAACTCACAGGTGAGCTATATAATAATGATAGGTTACAAAATATAAATGAGAAACAAATCTCATTTAGACTCCTGTTGCAATGCCGGTGTCAGGTAATTTCGCCCCAAGAGTTATTTGAATGTACTGTTCCCACCTTCTTAATTTCACGTGACATAAGGCACAAACGACAGTCCATTACCAAGGGGATTTGACTCGTTAAGCTCTGAATAGACTCATTTGATTCTGCTCTAGTTAGACAGAACAACAGAACAGAACAGTGGCAGATAATTATGATTCTATAGAAAGGTTAGGAGAAATGTCCATTGTACAACGACACCTTCTGAGAGAGACAACTAATGCATTCTAATGCATTCTAAAGTCATGGCTATAAATCGTTAACACTTGACTTAATGTCTTCAGTTAAGCACATAAGGCTTTAAGTAAATTGTTACCTTTTAATCTTAAACTGACATGTCTTCAGAATAAAATGTATTTTATTGAACCTCAATTTTACCAGGCAAGAGGCAAAACGTATCCTGTGGGGCTGAGGACAAGGATTAAAAGCATAATACAAATAAATTTAAAAAATGGTCACATACACATGGTTAGCAGATGTTATTGTGAGTGTAGCGAAATGCTTGTTCTTCTAGTTCTGACAGTGCAGCCATATCTAACAAGTAATATCTAACAATTCCACAACAAATACCTAATACACACAAATCTAAGTAAGAAATGGAATAAGAATATATAAATATAAATATATAGATGCGCAATGTCAGAGTGGCATAGGCTAAGATGCAATAGATAGCATAGAATACAGTATATACATATGAGATGAGTAACACAAGGTATGTAAACATTATTAAATTGGCATTATTAAAGTGGCCAGTGGTTACAAGTCTGTATGTAGGCAGCAGCCTCTCTTTGCTATTGATGGCTGTTTATCAGTCTGATGGCCTTGAGGTAGAAGCTGGTTTTCAGTCTCTCGGTCCCAGCTTTGATGCACCTGTACTGTTCTCACCTTCTTGATGGTAAGGGGGTGAACAGGCAGTGGCTTGGGTGGTTGTTGTCCTTGATTATCTTCTTGGCTTTCCTGTGACATCGCGTGCTGTAGGTGTCCTGGATTGCAGATAGTTTGCCACCGGTGATGTGTTGTACAGACCACACCTCTGGAGAGCCCTGTGGTTGTGGGTGATGCAGTTGCCGTACCAGGCAGTGATACAGCCCAACAGGATGCACTCAATTGTGCATCTGTAAAAGTTTGTGAGGGTTTTAGGTGACAAGCCAAATTTCTTCAGCCTTCTTCACCACACTGTCTATGTGGGTCGACCATTTCAGTTTGTCAGTGATATGTACGCAGAGGAACTTAAAACTTTCCACCTTCTCCACTGCTGTCGGTCGATGTGGATTGAGGCGTGCTCCCTCTGCTATTTCCTGAAGTCCACAATCATCTCCTTTGTTTTGTTGACGTTGAGTGAAAGGTTGTTTTCCTGACACAACACTCTGAGAGCCATCACCTCCTCTCTGTCTCATCGTTGTTGGTAATCAAACCTACTACTGTTGTGTCATCTGCAAACTTGATGATTGAGTTGGAGGCGTGCATGGCCACGCAGTCATGGCTGAACAGGGAGTGCAGGAGGGGGCTGAGCACGCACCCTTATGGGTCCCCAGTGTTGAGGATCAGCGAAGTGGAGATGTTTTTTCCTACCTTCGCCACCTGGGGGCAGCCCGTCAGGAAGTCCAGGACCCAATTGCGCAGGGCGGTGTTGAGACCCAGGGCCTCAAGCTTAATGATGAGCTTGGAGGGTACTATGGTGTTGGATGCTGAGCTTTAGGCAGTGTGCACTGTGATGGCGATTGCATCGTCTGTGGACCTATTGGGGCGGTAATTCAATTGAAGTGGGTCTAGGGTGACAGGTAAGGTGGAGGTGACACAATTCTTGACTAATCTTTCAAAGCACTTCATGATGACAGAAGTGAGTGCTACGGGGTTATAGTAATTTAGTTCAGTTACCTTTACTTTCTTGGGTACAGAATGGTGGTCATCTTGAAGCATGTGGAGACAGCAGACTAGGATAGGGAGATTTTGAATATGTCTGCAAACACAGCAGCCAGCTGGTCTGTGCATGCTCCGAGGGCGCGAAGTTTAACACGTTTAATTGTCTTACTCACGTCGGCCACGTAGAGGGAGAGCCCACAGTCCTTGGTAGCGTGCCGTGTCGGTGGCACTGTATTATCCAGAAAGCGGGCAAAGAAGGTGTTTAGTTTGTCTGGAAGCAAGACATTGGTGTTTGTGACGTGGCTGGTTTTCCTTTTGTAGTCTTTGATTGTCTGTAGACCCTGCCACTCGGACGGACCGGTTGTGGCGACGTTGGAGGGGGCAGTTGCAGCTGCTAAAGTTGTGTCGTCGGACGGACCAGTTGTTGCGTCGTCGGACGGCCCAGTTGCAGCTGCTAAAGTTGCGTCGTCGGACGGACCCATTGTGGCGTCGTCGGACGACCCAGTTGCAGCTGCCGAAGACACGGTGTTGCCGGATCGACCAGTTGCAGCGTCGTCGGACGGGCCATTCCCGCTGTCTCCCGTAATCATTGATTATTCCGGCTACCTGTACTATGTGTTTTGGGGTTTCGTGCCCTTGTGGATTGCGCAGATGATTCCGGGTCTCGTCCTGTGTGTTAATCATTGTGTGCGTGTGTATTTATTTGAGGTACTCCTTGGTCTTTTGTTTGGGTTTCAACCCTGTGTTTTGTTCACATGTTTGTTTGGTTTTCTTCCCCGTGCCTTATGGCAGCACGCCGCAATTTGGGCTGAATTTTAAAAAACGGTTACGCATTTCTGTTTCTGTCTCCTGATCCTTCATGCCAGCGTGACAGTTTCTAGCTATTTTGTTGGTAACCTGTTTGGATGAGGGGATTGTAAA
Organism: Oncorhynchus nerka; assembly: GCF_034236695.1. Classification (NCBI taxonomy): domain Eukaryota; kingdom Metazoa; phylum Chordata; class Actinopteri; order Salmoniformes; family Salmonidae; genus Oncorhynchus; species Oncorhynchus nerka. The sequence goes on from NC_088418.1 coordinate 33,023,782, forward strand.
TATAAATTACAAATGTTTTAGACCTATTTTAGCTTATGATCGCTGGAGACAAATGTGAAACTAGTCATATGACAGCAAAATTAAGCATATTAAGATATCACCTTTTCCAAAGTGAGGTTTATGAAATGCTGACATTTGGAGACCAAAGCTATAAACTGGAAGCCATGAGCAAATAACAGTATAGTGCCAAACCTACTGAGTTGATTTCTGATTTCTAGAATGTTTTAATTATATACTCAGACTTTTCACTGTATTTTTTTGTTTTACTATTTGTATGGTGTTAAATATTAACCAATATTGGTAGCCACCATCAGTTATACCCACATACAACAGCAGTTTAAACCTGGAGCCTGGTGCACGGTTCACAATGACTGGACTGTTGTCATCACAGTTCAATGATTAGTGAGGATTATTAGGGTAGATTTATAGGACTACTGTTCAACCCCAATTGTAAACTTTTCTCAACTTTCAATATTTAATGGATTGAACAATTGAATATGGCAGCTTTCAGGAGGAATCAGACCACTGTATTCTTTAATCACCAATATATTTTGTGCATAAAGGCACTCAAAACCTTTTTTTTTATTATTCATAAAATGTCCTACTCCAAATCAAATCAAATCAAAATCAATCAAATGTATTTGTCACATACACATGGTTAGCAGATGTTAATGCGAGTGTAGCGAAATGTTTGTGCTTCTAGTTCCGACAATGCAGTAATAACCAACGAGTAATCTAAGCTAAATAATATACAACATCAGAGTATTTTTCAATATACCAATTGGTGCTGAAAGGAGACATACAGTGGCTTGCGAAAGTATTCACCCCCTTGTTTTTCCTATTTTGTTGCCTTACAACCTGGAATTAAAATAGATTTTTGGGGGAGTTTGTATCATTTGATTTACGAGATGCAAAATATATTTTATTGCGAAACAAGCAAGAAAAAAAACTGAACTTGAGTGTGCATAACTATTCACCCCTCCCAAAGTCAACCCTTTGTAGAGCCACCTTTTGCAGCAATTATAGCTTCAAGTCTCTTGGGGTATGTCTCTATAAGCTTGGCAAATCTAGCCACTGGGATTTTTGCCCATTCTTCAAGGCAAATCTGCTCCAGTTCCTTCAAGTTGGATGGGTTCCGCTGGTGTACGGCAATATTTGTCATTTCACAGATTCTCAATTGGATTGAGGTCTGGGTTTTGACTAGGCCATTCCAAGATATTTAAATGTTTCCCAATAAACATCTTGAGTGTTGCTTTAGCAGTATGCTTAGGATCATTGTCCTGCTGGAAGGTGAACCTCCATCCCAGTGTCAAATCTCTGGAAGAATGAAACCGGTTTCCTTCATGAATTTCCCTGTATTTTGCACCATCCATCATTCCTGACCAGTTTCCCAATGCCTGCTGATGAAAAACATTCCCACAGCATGATTCTACCACCACCAGGCTTCACTTTGGGGATGGTATTCTCGGGGTGATGAGAGGTGTTGGGTTTGCGCCAGACATAGTGTTTATCTTGATGGCCAAAAAGCTCAATATTAGTCTCATCTGACCAGAGTACCTTCTTCCATATGTTTGGGGAGTCTCCCACATGCCTTATGGTGAATGCTTTAAGCAATGTATTTTTTCTGGACACTCTTCTGTAAAGCCCAGCTCTGTGGAGTGTACGGCATAAAGTGGTCCTATGGACAGATACTCCAATCTCCGCTGTGGAGCTTTTGCAGCTCCTTCAGGGTTATCTTTGGTCTCTTTGTTGCCTTTTTGCTTATTGCCCTCCTTGCCTGGTCTGTGAGTTTTGATGGCCGGCACCTTTCTTGTCAGGTTTGTTGTGGAGCCAAATTGTTTCTTTTTTTAAAATAATGGATTTAATGGTGCTCCGTCGGATGTTCAAAGTTTTGAATATTTTTTAATAACCCAACCCTTTAGTTATCAAATTTTCTATAAAAAATTATTGGATGTAACATTGAATTTGGCATTACTGCTATTAGCCAATAGAAATGCATTGAATAAAATATTTAATAAATAGATATATTAAGGAAGTTTGCTCAAAAGTGTCTGTCCCACAGTAGTAGTCAAACGTTTGGACACACCTACTCATTCCAATGTTTTTCTTTATTATTTTTTAAAACAATTGTCCACATTGTAGAATAACATTGAAGACATCACAACTATGAAATAACACATATGGAATCATGTAGTAACCAAATTTGAGATTTTTCAAAGTAGCCAACCTTTACCTTGACGACAGCTGTGCACAATCTTGGCATTCTCTCAACCAGCTTCATGAGGTAATCACCTGGAATGCATTTCAATTCATTTGCGGAATTTCTTTCCTTCTTGAGCCAATCGGTTGTGTTGTGACAAGGTAGGGGTGGTAATCAGAATATAACTCTATTTGGTAAAAGACCAAGTCCATATTATGGCAAGAACAGCTCAAATAAGCAAAGAGAAATGACAGTTCATCATTACTTAATAACATGAAGGTCAGTCAATTCGGAAAATTTAAAGAACATTGAACATTTCTTAATGTCATGCCCTCATGGAATGTAGGCCTACATTGAACACCACACATTGGCTGCTACTGTAGGTTGAATGATTGAACAGCTATTTCCATGTCAAAATGTTATGGGATGCATTTCCGCCATTGTTTTTGATGGTAGGCCACTCTGGTAGGCCTACATTATGATCAAATAGCCACAATAGCCTACAGCCTCAGTGTTCACATTAAAAACACGTGCTAGAAGTTGCACCGAATTTGTACAAAGTTCAAGCTTGCGCTCAGCAGACCTGAAATTTGCTCAGTGCCCAAAAACATTAGAGGGAACATTGCCTGTAAGAATCCTGGATGTCGCTGATGAACAGTTTTTTGTATAGAGATCTCATTAATGCAGTGTAAAAACATAACATGTTGTCTCCTTAAGTGGTGAAAACAGTTTTCATGGGCAAACAAATCCAAAATAATAAAAAATGGAATACTTCTAACCGAAAGTCACCTTACCTTGATACTTAAAATATAAATCAATACTGTCATTAATGTGGTTCTTCGATAATTATGCATAATACTTGTTAGATGCACATTTGGTGTTGAGTTGTTTAATTACTCTGGGATATTTTCAAACATCTGCACCGATACATAAGAAACTCAAAATCACCATCTCCGGTAAAGGAGAAGACCAAGAAGGCAGAATCACTTTCATTAAATGTATCCATAATGGAAAGAAAATTGCCTTTATTAATGTGTATGCTCCAAATTCAAATGATCTTACGTTTTTTGATTATCTGAACAGCATATTGTTAGAATTAACTAAATTCCATCTGGTTATTGGGACAGACATGACTGCCATTTTGGAGATGCAGGACAAATATAATAAGACCAACTACAATCCACACTCAACCAAGACTCTCCAGTATATACTCTCTGATTAGAACCTCATTGATGCTTGGCGAGCATATACAGTGCATTCGGAAAGTATTCAGACCCTTTTACTTTTTCCACATTTTGTTACGTTACAGCCTTATTCTAAAATCGATTAAATAATTTTTTCCCCTCATCAATGTACACACAATACCCCATAATGACAAAGCAAAAACAGATTTTCTGAAATGTGTAAAAAATAGAAAACAGAAATTCCTTATTTACATAAGCATTCAGACCCTTTGCTATGAGACTGGAAATTGAGCTCAGGTGCATCCTGTTTCCATTGATCATCATTGAGATGTTTCTACAACTTGATCTGAGTCCACCTGTGGTAAATTCAATTGGTTGGACATGATTTAGAAAGGCACACACCTGTCTATATAAGGTCATAGAGTTGACAGTGCATGTCAGTGCAAAAACCAAAACATGAGAGAGAGTAATAGGATACGGCGCCTGTCAAATTTGATTGATTGCTGACCTTATGACCTGATGACCTGTACAGAATATGTGCCCCCGCCCCGCCCCCCCTGTTCGTGTGGTCATGTGTTAGAGGGTGTTTGAACTTTTGGGGCCCATGCCCCCCCCCCTCCACCCCCCAGTTTTATCTCCCTTATGGTTGTTATCTATGAAGCAGGAATGTCTGGGGCTATAGATAGCGCTGGGGCCTCAGCATTATAAATGTCCAGAACAAGGCTTTCGAAACCCAGAACCGTAAACCCTATTTTTTAAACATGGATTTTGCGATCAGTGGTAAAGCTGTGATGACTGTAGCCTCGGAGGCAGGACCGCGTCTGAAACATCGAGAAAGGGCAAAGTATACAGCCGCAATATACGATGCACCAAAAAGCGTTTTTAAACGTGTATAGAACCCAGATACCGCCATAACGGCGCTGAAAGATGAAGTGTTGATGTCTAATGGACAGCATTGGGGGCATCTGTTTGATTACTTGGCCTGTAGCGTGAAACTCTATACGTTAGCCGAAGGAGAAGAATATACCGACCAGAAATTAGGCGTGACTTATGATGTTGAAGACTGGACGGTTTTTCGACAGGTTTTGTGTCCCGAACTGAGCCGTATCACCAAGGGTTACAGCTTGTTCACAGGCTACGAGACCCGTTGGGAAGGTACCCGGACACCTCAGGAAGAGTATTTCACAGAGTTAAATTACAACGTATAAATGGACGGCCTTGCGGGTGCGTGGAATTTTACGTCAGCACCGAGGAAATCCGAAACCAAAACATCAGGGCTGGCGGTTCGGACGGGATTTCCGGCCGAATGCTTATACCCCTTAAAAGCTGGCCTTTAATGGAATTGCAAATGTTGGAGCTGTTGGACTCTCTGTTTGTACAGAGCCAAAAGCGCCAGAGCATTGTACGGATAAAGAAGTGCATAATATATACGAATCCTGAGGATTACGACTCAAAGCAACCCCAAGAAGATACAACGTCAGGAGAGGCAGCCCCCAAAGAAAGCGAGGTAAGCTGTGTTGTTAACCCCGCCCAGATACCCCGAGGTTGGTTCAAGAATAAAAAGGCTGGTTCTTAAAACCTACAGTTCTTAACCTACGCATTGACCATGGATATTCCTAACGCATACCCGAACTCCGAAACGGCCTGGGCTCCCGACACTAAGGATTGTATGCCTCGCAGCCCTCCATTCTACTCCCCCCTGGCAAGACCCTCGACACCCCCTACCTGTACACAACCTGAGGACGTGTTTGATGGGGTGGTCAGTACTATTTTTGTTGACACAATCAAGGCCTCAGTAGCCGCGCTTTTAGACGTGGTGATTGGAGAATATATACGAGAAAAATGCATCGGTTGTGAGATTAATCACCCCAGCCAGCGAAGGCACCCCTGCCTATACGATCCCCCAAGATACTACTTCTTCAACAATTTTGAGGCGCTGGTGAAAAGACTTTGGTCCCGCCGGTTTATACCATCGCTGGTCAGAGCCCTGGAGGCTATGGGCCTTGTGCCGTCTATCCCCAGAGTTTACGGGGTAACCGACGTTCCTACACGAGCTGAAGGAGGCGATTCACATACACCAGAAACTCAAAGAAATCCGACACACCCTGGTGGAGGATAACAAATACAGGGAGGCTGTGGTGTCGGATGTGTTGGCTTTCTGGCTCAATAAACCCCAAGAGCCCGAGTGACATTTTTGTTATTTAGATGTAGAGCAATGGGTAACTATATGTATACGATGTTAGATAGAATAAATACATTTTTTCTTTTGAGAGAACTTACAAGTGTTATGCATCAAATTATTGAAAATAAAGTGAACAATGTCTCGTTCTACAAAACCCCCAATTCCGGGGCTAATGTAGAGCGTGTTTTGAAAATGGACCAAATCATGACTCATGTACGCCATGCTGGCGAGGTTCTACAATGGACACAAATGGTAACCCGGCTTGGTGGTGATTCTGAAGAACTAGAAACAACCTTGTCTAAGATTTTACTTTATTTGTTTGAAACACCCTTTAATTGTACCATGTATCATATTTGTTGTTTATATACTTTTATAGCGGATGTGTCTGTTGTAAAAATTCAGCAAAACAAACCTGTTAATCTAACCCAAATATACAAGGTTTTACATGATTCGATCATAGAGAAGGGGGGCATGTATCCTGCAACGAATTAGGGATTGTCTGTATACGTAATACCTAATGTTTTCATGAAAATAAAAATCCCAAAAATGAAAATGAAATGTTGTTGTTATTTGAAAGTGGCTCATTAACATTATTGTACCTCAGAGAGGCAAGAAGGATGGCAGAGCAGATTTTGAAAAACATTTATTATAATCCCTCTAACCCGGGGTCTTATGGTGGTAAGGAGCGTTTACAGCGCGCTTTAGCCGAAGAAACAGGTCACAGGTTAAGCGATGCTAAAGTCACTGAGTGGCTATCCGAACAAGATGCGCACACTCTACATAAACCCGTGAGAAAACATTTTCCTAGAAATAGAGTTTTCTCTACACACCCATTGTCCCAATTTCAGGCGGATCTATGTGACATGCAGGCCCTTGCAGATAAAAATGAAGGAAACCGCTACATGCTAACGGTCATAGATATTTTCTCTAAAATAGCTTTTGTCCGGGTCTTAAAGAATAAGAGCGGCGCTGAGGTGACCAGGGCATTTGCCTCTATCTTGAAGGAAGGAGGCGCCCCCAAGAAAGTGCAGACCGATGGCGGAAAATAATTTTTTAATAAGACCTTTCAGAAACTAATGAAAAAGCACAATATAGTACATTTTGCTACAGGATCGGATTTGAAAGCTTCTGTGGTTGAACGCTTTAACAGGACTCTGAAGGAGAGGATGTGGCGCTATTTTACAGCGCACAACACGCATAGATATATCGATATAGTTCAAGATTTAGTAATTGCGTATAACAATAGTTATCATAAAAGTATAAGGATGAAACCCTCCGAAGTCTCTTCGAAAACTCTTTTCAAGTCTTTAAAAATCTGTATGGTTTGCTCCCTCTTCGCCGTAAGAAAAAAATACATTTTAAATTTATTGTGGGGGACTTGGTTCGTATATCCAAGTTGAGGGGTGTTTTCGATAAAAATACGTGCAAGGATACAGTGATGAGCTTTTCACGGTTACAGAATGTCTGCCGCGCATACCCCCGGTCTACATATTAAAAGATTATGACGGGGAACTTATAACGGGATCTTTTTTATGAGCAGGAATTACAGAAGGTAACGGTTGGTAAAGACAAGGTGTTTCACGTAGAGGAGATTTTAGATCAAAAGAGAGAGAAAGGTCAAAAATGGGTGCTGGTTCGCTGGAAAAACTGGCCGCTAAAATTCAACAGCTGGGTATTAGAGAAGGATGTAGTGGAGGCATCAGGGGTTAATTTAAACCCCCATGTATGATAAAATACATCCTCATTCGGGTGTACAACGGAGGGCATAATGGAACACAGCGGCTTCTACCTGACTCTCCCCAGTAATGCGTCAGCACACATATATCGTAATAATCAGAGTTCTAATTATACAACCAATTTTCCAAAGCCTATAGAGTTATCAGAGGCCTGGGAAGTAGGGCTCAGCGAGATTACATACACCATAGCTGGTATAATATCAAAGATAAGGACCGGGAATTTTATTTCAAAAAGTTAACGGAACCTGCTAAATTTATTAAGGTTAAAAAAGGGTTCTATAGAACCGTCGAAAGGCTCGTCTCCGAGTTGAATGAACGGCTATCGCAGAACAGTATGGAAATATTCCTGATGTACAACCCTATAAATAAAAGGGTACAAATCTCAGGAGATGCTTCCGGGGGATAAAGACCAGTGGTAATTTAGCCTACATGTTAGGGATGGGGCCCAATACATGGACGTATGTGAGAGATAAATTATTCCCATTCCCCGCGGATATACATGCAGGATTTTACAACATATTTGTGTATACCGACATCATATCCTATCAAAGGGTCGGAGACAGCTGTGTGCCACTCCTGAGAACGGTTCATATAGATGGAAAGGATGGGGACATCGTCACTGTCACCTACGACAAGCCACACTACGTACCTGTAAGCAAGAAATATATTGAAAACATTCTTGTTGAGCTTAAAACGGATCAGGGAGGGATATTTCGTAATCTCTTTAGGATGGTTTTACCGTTTATGAAGAGAGGCTTCAGCATAGCCAAACCGCATTTAAAATCAGCAGCAAAAAATATAGTAAGTGAGGTTGTCGCCAATGCGATAAACAGAAGGGCGTCACCAGATGTCGAGAGTCAAGAAGGCTCGGGGTTGATGATGTTGTCTCGAAGACCGAATAAGAGACCGCCAGGTATAAGGCGAAGACTTGAGCCTAAAAAACGGCGGTTAACGGTTAAAAGAAACTCAGTTAGTCAAAGACGGGGTAAAGTGAGGAGGTCTGGACCAAAAACGGTAAAAAGAATACTCGGAAGTATTTTCTAAAAGAACAAGCACCATGGCTCTTTTACACCGCATGTCCTCTGAAGCTATAAAAACAGAGCTCGATCTTTTCACGGCCCCTTAACCCAACATTCAGTAGAGAGGTCCAGTTATGTGGAGATAGCCCCACTCTCTGCCATTACAGACAACGGCCCCATAGAGTTTTTCATACCAGGCAACGGTGACAACTATCTGGACCTCAACAACACCTTGGTGCATTTGCGTCTAAAAGTTACCAAAAGAGATGGAACTGATATTGCAAACGATGCCAAAGTGAGTCTCATTAATTACCCAGTGGCCACCATCTTTTCCCAAGTGGATGTGACTTTGGGGGAACGGCTAATCAGTCAAAGCAGTGCCACATACCCCTACCGTGCCATCATGGAATGCTTACTCAACTACTCTGAAGACACTCTCAAGACCCAATTCAGCGCAGGGCTTTTTAGCAAGGATACTGCAGGAGGCTCTATGGAATCGACAGACCCATCCACAGGTGCAAATAAAGGCCTGGCCGCCCGGGCTCGCTACTATGCAGAATCTCGAGAGTTTCATCTGCTAGGCCCTATACACTCTGACATTTTCTTTCAAGAACGTTTACTCTTAAATGCGGTTGATTTAAGACTAAAATTAACCAGGGCCAAGGATGAGTTTTGCCTAATGTCTGCAACGGATGGGGACTTTAGCTTAAAAGTGTTGGGGGCCACGCTTTTTATTTAAAAAGTATCGGTATCTCCGGCAGTTCGTCTGGGTCACTCACAGGCTTTGCTGAAAGGAAATGCCCTTTACCCTCTCCAAAGAATTACCATGAAAACCTTTAGCATACCTGTGGGCAGCAGAATCTGCAGTCAAGAAAACCTATTTCTAGGCCCTTTACCGCAATACGTAGTTATAGGTTTGGTTGATCACGCCTCCAATACGGGCAGCTTAAATAAAAAACCCTTTAATTTTCAACACTTCAATGCAGAGTATGTCGCTCTGTGTCAGGACGGACGGACGTCAGGTCCCTGCTAAGGCTTTCCAACCGCAATTTAATAACAACATATCTGTGCGAGAATTTTACAATCTATTCCTGGCTACCGGGAGGCATCTAAAAGATCTCTCTTTACCTATTGACAGAAATGATTTTGCCGAGGGTTACACAATGTATGCTTTCAATTTATCCCCAGATGATGACACCTCAGGAAATCTTTCTGTGGTGTCCCAAGGTAACCTCAGGCTGGAAATGCGTTTCCGTACACCTTTAGCCTGTACGGTTAGCATGATTGTTTTTGCCTGCTCTGATTCAATCTTGGAGGTGAATAGCCGAAGACAGGTTTTAGTAGATTATTATTAAGGATCGTTGAGCAAAAGACATGAATACCCAAGAGATGGAAGGGCTGATGAGCCGACTGATTGGAAAACAATTTTGCGGAGTGTTGGCTTGTGATGAATTACCTATGGAGAAATGGAAGGTGCGGCCTGCAATGTTTATTGTCAATACCCATCCTAAAAACATGCCGGGTGAACATTGGCTAGCTGTGACCTTAGAAGAGGAAGGAGGAAGAAAAATCTCAACTTTTTTTTGATTCCTATGGTTTCCACCCGGTTTTTCACATTTCCCAAATCTATTAAAGAATTTCTGACCAAAAATGGCTCAAAGATATACTACAATATCAAACAGGTGCAAGATACCCTTTCAACGACATGCGGTCAACACTGTGTATTCTACCTATGCCAAAGAGCCCGGGGAGTTTCTTTTGAAGATGTTATGTCTCTTTATAAGGATGATTTAAGAAGTAATGATAAAGTTGTAGCTTGTTTTGTTAGAAAATATCAAAAGTGTTCAAATGTGTATCCTCTAAGAACGTGTAATCAAGGCGTATGCTCACGCCAAATGTTTCAAGAATGCCACAAATGTTAAATTGCTTATTTTTCAAATAAAATTTATTGAATTTAATCATAGTCATTCAAAAGTCATTCAAAAGGCTAACCACCCAGAGAGATCGGGATTAGGGGAAAGGTCCAGAGGCGTTCAGGGGGGTAAATGGGTTATCGTCATTCATTTCATAAGGATGCGAGGGTTTTGGGGCATCTTTAGGGGTGCTGTATCTCGGTGACGGTTTGTGTTTTAAAGAGTGAATCTGTTGCCGAATCTTATAGTTGGGTACACCCGAGAGGGGTATGTTGAGGATGGCCAGGGCCTTAAGAAACTGAAGCCACCCTGGAGGTCTTCGGTCATCAGCCACCTTGTGGGCAGATGTGGTACTTTTAAGCAAGTCAAGTACATGTGACCCCTTGACAACAGCCCCCCTGAAGGATAAACTCTCCTTTGTCATTCCAAGTAGCTGCCCCATTTGAGTCTTTTAGCTTGTTCATAATGTAGCTAACATTTTTCCTGTTACGTGCCGGAACATGGGTTAACAAGTCATGCATAACTTTATCTTCAACAGGCATTTGATCTTCAGATGGTAAGCTCGCAGGTACCGGCCTTACAGGGGCGTGGCTCTCGCGAGGCTCGTCATCTTTTAAAGGGTCCTGTAGGGAAATAGTTAAATGGCCTGTCTCTCTCTCCCCTTGTTTCACCAAGGACAAATACCTTTACAAGAGGTTTGTGTATTTTTGGACCTTATCATAGGGGTTCAATCCTTTTTGATTCAAAATATCCTTCATGGCCGTATCCAAATCATTTCCCGCTGTTTGTCTGATATTTTCGGGGCCCCTGCATTTGTTTTTTAAGTCTATCCAACTCTTGTTGTGGCACCAGATACATTTTATTGGCCATCACCCTATGTGTTCAACCACCACGTCGGGCTGCAATAAGGCTGGTGATGAAGGGCACGGCTATACTTAGTAAAGGTAGAATAAAACCGCCAGACTGTTGTATGCTATGTCGTTTCTTTTGAAGACTGACCCTTTTATTGGCAAAGAGCTTGATCGAGGTCTTTTGTCTCTTTAATTTTTCAATTGTGTCAGGGTGAGTGGAATGCGTCCTTTGAGAAGATTCAAAGCAATCTCACATAGGGATAATATGAGATCTGAAGAACAGTGACCCAAGATGGCCTTCCGTTCATTAGATGTAGCCCCAACTAGGCTTCTCAAGAGGGGCAAGTTTCTTTTTAAACGCAGAGACATAGCGGCTACTTTTTTTTAGAATGTACACAGCCGGCCACTCCCACGGGAACAGACCGGTTCGTAGCCTCAGGTGTTCTGGAGTATTTGCTTTTAAATCCACGATTAAATAAGAAAATGGCGCTTGGGTTGCGTCCTCGTAGCTCTCCATAAAGTAGGATTTCCTTCCCGGGTACATCTGCTGAGCTAGAGTGTTAATTTGTAGTTTGTCTCTAGGATTTTTGAACAAAACCATGTAATTGGCGTTCAAACTGATGGTGCGGCTATTTTTACCTTGGTGAAACACATTCTGCACCAAGTAAAGCACGGACAGGTTTCTATGATGCGTATATTGGGTAAACGCTCGGGCAATTTCGGGATGTTCGCTACCTGCAAATAGCATATCGTCCAAAACCAACAGATTGTTTTTATGAGGAGGTAAAAGTTCATCATCAGACAGGGTATCAGGTATTCCTTCAACAAACTTGATTTTTATTGTCTTCAACAATTCATCATACAGAGGTTGATAACATGAATAACACCACACAACATTATCAGGCTTTTGAGATAACACATGTTCAGAATTCTCTAAAATACTTTTTACAAAACAAGTTTTACCACTATTCGAAGGCCCTGCGATTAAGGCCGAAAATGGTAGTTGCAACCGGGGTCAAAACCTTCTACAGCAGTCATTATATCTTAAGCTTTAAGACCCCTGTAGCTTGTAGCATAAGTCAACACCCAAAGGGGGTAATGTGGTCCAGTCAGGCAAAAAGCAGTCTCTTGTCATAGACAACCCTGAATCTTTTAGTAAGTGGGGCCTTCCTCAGATTGAAGCCCTTTATTATACACAACAATCTTTTTGTAGGAGCTCCTAAATCTCAAAGTCACTATTCCTGTCATTTAGGAACCACCCCTCAAACAAACGTGTGATTGATTCCTAGTTTTTACACGAGGTGTATTTTTTTTCATAGTTTTTGAGTCACGCCTGACACACTGCGGCCTGTAGCATAAGTCAGTAGCCATAGGGCAATGTAGTCCCGTCAGGCAAAAGCACTCTCTTGTCATAGACAACCCTGAATCTTTTAATGAGTGGGGCATTCCTCAGATGGAAGCCCTTTTTTATCCCTAACAATCTTTTTGTAGGAGCTCAAAATCTCCAAGTCACTATTCCTGTCATTTAGGAACCCCTCGACCAAGCGTCTGATTGATTCCAAGTTTACACGCTGGGCATTTTCATAGTTTTGAGTCACTCCTTTGGCTTTCAATACCACGTGATTCTTTAGCGTTCTAAAAGCATAGCTTTTGGGCCCACAGGATGACCATTCTGTGATATGGTCACCCTCTGCGAGTTCGCTCGTTAAGCCACCCAGATAGTTGCTGAGTGGGGGGCTCCAATCCCCTGGTTTGCTTACATAGACCACAGAGTCTGTGTCGTGGTAAAGTACCCGCCTCTGAAGCTGCTCCATGAGCTTGTACAGTTCAAGTCGGCCATAGGCCGTGGTAAATGCTGCAAGAAACACATTTACATTACCCGGGGTAGAACCCACTTCTTGTTACGTCGCCATTGCACCAAGGCAATGTCTTGACTCAAGAATGAAAAATGTGAAATTTCGTATTGGTCCGAAAAAATGAATTCCAAAAATTCTTCAGGGTCTTTAATAATCGACGTTGTCAACATATTACACCTCTGCGCTAATTTGCCCCAAAGCGAATTTAGGTACAATTTCGACACATTTCGTTTGGTTTTGTTGACCTCTATTCTGTCAGGGTCAAGAAGGATGCCTTCTCTGTCATGATAGTCTTGAATGTACCTGTCTTTACTTTCTTGATCTGTGACCGATGCAGGATAGCCTGAAGCCATTTGCTTACATCTCAAGAAGGTCTTGATGTACTCTTTAAAAAGAGTGTCTGATTTCTTTGGAAAGTTCCATACTTCAAAGATTTTGGCCACACGATACCCCATCTCTAAAGCCTTAGAGAATTCAGCTGTGACCCATACACCTGTCAGTGCTCTTTCTTGATCTGTGTGATCACATGGGGTTTGTTGTATGTTTTCACTGCAGGTGCGACAAAGGGAAAGAAAAGTTTTCCTTGAGGGCCCCTGTAAGGCAACACAGGTATAAACAAACCCCTTGGAGGGTAGACTGTTGCTTTGATCAGACCAAAATAGTTTTGAGGTAAGTCAAAATCACGATGAATAATTTCAGGATGACCTATAGGATAGCATGAGGAACTCATTACATGCGGATAAAGGGATGTAAAATCCACATAGCCTATTGTCTCGTCGGGTTGCGCTACATACCTCAATGTCAAAGCATTGGTACGGCCGCCATACAAGGCCTGTCTTGGCTCCAGAGGTTCTGGGATGTCAAAGCTGGAAAGGAATGCTTGAACATGAGGATCAGACTTTTTGAGGGCTGTCCATTCGTGCTCCCACAAAACAACCACTTTTAGACCGTAAGTAGCCTGTAACGAATCAACTTTGTCTTGAAACTCTTCGTACATTTCCCCAAAAGTATTTTGGGTTAGGACACATATGTTCTGGGGCACAAAGCAAGATTTGCAACCATGGAAGAAACAACCGTTGTACTCATACACGGTCTCAACCCCGTCAATCTTGGTGTAGCCATCTACATGGTAAGAGCCAAACGCCTTCTCCCCTCGATTCAAAGCATGTTGAATAAAAATGTCTTTATCCTGGGCCATATACTCTAGCCATTGAATGGACCCACTAGAGTAGGCCTTGAACTGGCGTCGGTAGTTGTCAGGCGGGGATCGCTATAGAGGATGTCGGCATATAGTGTGTACGGTATGTTTTCATGCATGCCGATGCAATGGTTGTACAACTCCAAGGGTCAATACCTGCATCTTTGATTACCTCTTCTCTGAATCTGAGGCATCCTTCACGAAGTATAACCACATCATTGTCACAGTATGATTCCATCTCTTTATGGAAATCAAAGGTGCCATGTCTTACTGTCTCATACCAAGTCATGAATCTCTCTCGCTCTTTGGGAGACATTTGATCACACCCATACATTTCTGGGCTGGGATATGATCCTATATAGTGTAGATTCTCCTCAGATGTGAAGAAGTGGGGGAACCAGCCTTTCACAGAGTTTTCAAAACCCAAGGCCTCTGGCATTTGAGCCAATCTCATGGGTAAGAAGCTTAAACTGTCAATGTATCTCTGGTTGAAGGCGGGATCTACAAAACACAGGATTTTACTCCCTTGCGCTAGGACCCTCGGCGCTATGCCTTGCTTTATCAAGGGGTTCAGAAGAAGGTACGAGTCGTAGGCTCTAGCATTGTGCGCTATGAACGTAAAGTTTCGGTACTGTGGTTTTCTAAAATGTTTTAGAAAGAGTAGTGCACAATTGGATCCTTCTGCAGACCACTTTTCCCCCGTGAATGTCATGGTAGATACAAAAATAGGCAAATGATCCCCGATTGTTGATTTGTCTCAAAATCATAGAACACATATTTCTCTGAAGGTTCATCTTCAGCCAAGGGCTGAATATAACACTCGTGTGTCACTTCTTGAACCACTTCAGCATTTCTGCTTTTCAGACCCCCTTTACAGATTGGACACTGTAGGATTCCACAAACATGTGGTTTAGGGCTATCTATTTTAAGGCTGTAATTGCAATGACATTTTGGGCATTTCTTGTTAATGGCACAAATGCTTACAGATTTACCGGCCTTAGGGTGACATGTTTCAATTTTGTGTTTATCGTAACAGTAGGTCGAACGACATGTGCGATGGCAATCCTCACAAGGTGTCAAGTTTAGGGTCTGCATAGGGCACTCGGCATCCTGACATACCGAACAGTTATAACGGCACGAGTGCCCCCCCTTTCGGCTGTAGCCGGTATGGCAGGATCTACACACATAGGTTGCCCCTAGGAACACCGTGACGTTTGTAACGGCATAGTAATGTTCGTTTTGCACATAAAAGTACAGAATCTGGGGGTGCGGTTGGGGGTGTTTTGGAACTTCAAGAGAGCTGCATTAGCTCTACTGTGGTACAAAACCACAATCTTGATATTCAGAAGGTTTTCAAATTTGACAATGTCTGAGAATGCCACGCCTTCATGGATCCCGAGACCCACCGCCGTTTGGATCTCTCTAGCCTTTTGCAATGCCGTCAGATCAGTACATCCGGGGTTAAGTAAATGCGCTAGGCCTATTGCAAAACATAGCTTATTATCGGGATTGTGAACGTTTATGAGGTAGGCCCTTTTATTGCTTATGATTTCTGACTGCATTAGGCTATCAAGCTTCCTTCTCTGCCCCCCGCCCCCTGTGGTTGACGTATTATTTGCACTACAAGCTCTAGGGTTCGATCGGCTATGATGGCTAAATTTGACTGAACAAGGCGTTCTACCAGCGCTGTAAATTGTTCAAGATCTGCTTCGCCATTGGGTAAAATAAGAGATACTGAATTATGCAGGCTATCTCCACATATTTCCAACTGTAAGACATCACGAGGTTCGCCATAATCTCTTGCTGTTTCTAACAGGTCATTCAGAGTGTCCATTATCATCATGTAAAATACAGCATAGTCAAGATTCTGATTCACACATAGGAAATTGAAAAACTGTCGAATCTCTGTATTGTTGAATTTATTCCTGTAAACAACCCTGACACGTCTATCCTGAACATCTGCAGCCAGATTTATTAGATAATTGTCCAATTCCCCAAAAACATCTTGTGGCGTTTCAGACTCTACGGACCTAGGCGTTACGGGTTGTTCTATCGTTGTCGGGGTTATCGGGGCCGAAATTGTCTGACTCGCGTTCATACGATTAATTAAGGTTATGAGGGCTTCGGGAATCTGGGATAACATGTTTTCCTCAACCCCCCCTGACTGGTTCATACGATTAATCATTTCTAAGAGTTCGGCTGGAATCTGTGTTAATATGCTTTCATCTAACGTTCCTGAATCGTTCATACGTCTTATAACTTCTAGGAGTTCGTCTGGAATCTGGGATAAGAGGCTTTCAACTGTCTCCCGTGTTGCGTTAGTTCTGCCATTTTTTTTTGATAATTAAGAGTGTTCGTTTTTTCTTTCTGTAATGGTTGGTGTTACATGTATGATTTTAGCGTCTGTATTTGCGTTTTTTAATGGGGTTGCTGTTTAACATGCGTGGAATTGTTCTATGCCAGAATAACATATCGTCTCTGTACTGTCTCTCAATTAAATCCCCCAGTCGTTTGTATAGCAAAACATTCCTCGATTTCAAAGCCCTGGAAAATAATGTGAAAAACCTTTCTTGTTCGTCTGCAGGTATTGAGGCCGTAGAATTGACTGGGTCTATAAGGTTGGCCGCATCACAGAATAGCTGGTCATCAACATCTGACATGTCATTAAAAACAGGTCTCTTGGGTGTTTCATTCGGAATGCTCGGGCGCCGAATCCCCAGCTCTAGATTTATGTGGTCGTCTGTGCCGTTTTCGCCGGTGCGGAGTCTGAATGAAAATAATACATACATAATTACGTTATTAGATATAAAAATATATATGTTAGCTACATACAAATGTCAAATACCTTTCCGTTATAATAATATATATTAACAGTACATAGTTAAAATACCTCGGCTTTTTTGGCGCTTGTTGTGACGAATCGCCGAAACCGGGGTGTGTGACTTTTTCCTCTAGCTTTCCCGATTCTGCTGGATCTGTCTCCGGGTAGTCTGAAAAAACATTATTTGTCCTTGTTTTAACATAGGCTATCAACAGATCTATAACTAATAAAAAGGCTGATAACTAATAACAAAATGGTATAATGGTCCCATACCTTGTCCCTGGAGCGCCGGCTCGTGAAGCAGCAAGTTCCCGGCCCAACAGTAGTTTTCGGGTGGGCTTGATTCGGAGCAGTGTACTTGGGCCACAGTTGATCGTTGCCTGTTGGGGTCTTGAATATGTCGGGAGGGGGTCGATGTTCCCTGGATTCGCGGTGAGTTTGAAAAAGCGCTCGTACAGAACGGTAGAATTGCATCAAAGTCCTGCGTGTCAGCTGGCCATAACGCATCCTTTATCATAAAGGGCTGTATGTCGGCTGTAAATACATAAAAATAGTTTTAAAAATAGTACAACCTATTTTTAAAATGTTTATATATAAATATTTCTTGGGTATGTGTTTAATTATAAGGACTTACAACGAAAAAGGCCGTTGGTGATTGTCTGCCAGACTTTTGCTCCTGCGAACCCCATCATGTTCCAGATCGGGTAAATCGCGTAAAAGCTGCGTAAATGTCGGGGATCCTAGATTCCATTAGACAATGTTAACAGTTATACGCTATATCTACACTTTTTTATTTTTAAACCTATATTGGGCTTTTTTTTTTTAAATACCCAAATAACTAGGGTTTAATATTCCAATAATATTCAAACAAATCTTAAAATATGTTTTTTTTCATTTACTCACCTTCAGAAATATCCATTATGCGAGATTCCCTTATTCCGAATATTATTATTAATATTTTAATCTGTCCGTGCAGCTCAATATTCGGGCCTTTATGTTTGCGCTAAAGCAATGCTGACAACGTTAAAAAATAGTTCTGTCCCTAACTATCTAAAAGTTCGGAATGAGTTTTTTGAGAGATGTATGCTACACGCCAACAACAGGCGGGGATGTCGTGACATTCTGTCTGCAAACCGGGTGTGTGGGGGCCGCAGATTAGAGATATCTATGTTTAACCCCCGCTGTTCGGCTGATATCTCGACATGCCTTATGCATGATAGTGCACACCTTGTTTCAAACGGTTCTCTACAGATAAGAGTTCTGGGACCCCCCCCCAACTTTAGGATTTTCACACACACACACACACACACACACACCTGTTGCTCCGCCTCAAGAACCCTCCCACACACACACACACAAACACTCGGATTCTATTTTACTTCGTGACAGAGTTGGAATAAGTTGTTAAATAGGTTTTTCCCATTGTTAAAGGGTGAGATACCGTTTTTAAACATTCCTTTTATTGAATTCCAAAATATTTCGTACAACCTTTAAGACATGTTTGAATTAAGTAACCCATTTGAATAATATTTAAACATGCAGCACACGTGTTTTATGTAAAAATAAAAAAACCTTGGATGCAGGTCTTTGTACATTATTACAAACTTTAATAAAACGTAACGTTCATAACATACCCAATGTAGGAATAGACTATAAAATAATACATGTTTTTTTTTCAGATCTTACAGTTGTCTGCGCCAGACCCTAGCTTGAGAGAAAAGAGCTCTACCCCTTAGTTAAATGGGGGTATACATTTTCAAAAATTAACACCTACATTTTAACACACCTTATAATTCAACATTTATTTTAACTATTTCTTACAGATATATGGGGTCCTGTTAGCCCTGAACATTATCCGTTTCCAATTCCCCATCACAAAGTCTTTTCCGCGCTCCGTCGAAGCTCTGTCCACTTTCCTGCCAGGGAAAGATCCGCCTTCGAACTTGTTGTTCTTCCGGTGTATGTCTCAACGATAACATATGTTGTTCCGGGTATGTCTCAACGATAACCTAGGCCATCGTCGTAATTGTTCACGATTTTCGAAAAGACTGTCCAGCTTATTCATCAGGGTTCGGAAAATGTGGTAATCGCGCCATTTAAAACTGAACATTATTTGAAAAAAATTTACATCCTTGCATGCTTTGGAGGATACATATGGACTGACCGTTTTCGTAGCATTTGACCTGTCAAATTGTTCACATGCTAAAATTGTCACTCTGGAGTCCGGGGTATAGCCCATGGATGTGACTCTCAGGGCCATTAGGTCCTGACGTCCACAGACTTGTTCTTCCAGCGCATATCCTGGCAGCCTTGAAGCACTCAGGGCACGTTCCATTTGACACAAAGCTAGCCTTATTTTAAGCCATTCTCGCATCCTTAGCGCTAGAGAAAAAGGCTCGGGTTCTGCACGATAAAAGGGTTGGGACACGCTGTCTGTGAATATCTTAACCGTAGATTCCTCCGGGTTGAATATGTACGAAATATGGCCCTCGCTTGTACACAGAAATCCGTTAAAACATTCGGGAGCCTCTACCAAAATATCCTCCAAGCTTTTGGCGTTGGGTTCGTGACATGAGCTACAGAGCACTCCGAGAATTCCCCTTGTAGACATATTTTTAGATGCTTAATATTCAGGTCTTAAAAAATGGCTTGTTCTAGCCATTTATAATGCTGAGGCCCCAGCGCTATCTATAGCCCCAGACATTCCTGCTTCATAGATAACAACCATAAGGGAGATAAAACTGGGGGGTGTAGGGGGGGCATGGGCCCCAAAAGTTCAAACACCCTCTAACACATGACCACACGAACAGGGGGGGGCGGGGCGGGGGCACATATTCTGTACATGTCATCAGGTCATAAGGTCAGCAATCAATCAAATTTGACAGGCGCCGTATCCTATTACTCTCTCATGAGGTCAAAGGAATTGTCCATAGAGCGCCGACACAGGATTGTTTCAAAGCACAGCTCTGGGGAGGAAGGGTACCAAAACAGTTCTTCAGCATTGAAGGTCCCCAAGAACACAGTGGTCTCCATCATTCTTAAATGGAAGAAGTTTGGAACCACCAAGACTTTTCCTACAGCTGGCTGCCCGGCCAAACTGAGCAATCGGGAGAAGCACCTTGGTCTGGGAGGTGACCAAAAACTTGACGGTCACTCTGACAGAGCTCTAGAGTTCCTCTGTGGTGATGGAAGAACGTTCCAGAAGGACAACCATCTCTGCAGCACTCCACTAATTAGGCCTTCATGGTTGAGTGGCCAGGCGGAAGCCACTCCTCGGTAAAGGCATATGGCAGCCCGCTTGGAGTTTACCAAAAGGCACCTAAAAACTCTCAGAACATGATAATCAAGATTCTTTGGTCTGATTAAACCAAGATGAATTTAAAAAAATTAAGTTGATGAACCCCGGATTCTGTGGGATGACACCAAAAGGTTTTAAAAACTTAGACAACTGCATTCGCATCTGAGTTGAATAAATCAAAATTAAAGAAGATATCAGAATTGGAAATGTTAACTGCATTTAGTGCATTCTCAACAAACACTATTTTCAGACCAGGCAGCTAATACTCTTTCTAAAGTCAAGACAGCATTTATTGATAACACGGAGAACAGAATTTTCCATCTATCATGTTAGACTCAACCTTTCATTCCATGGTAATCGTCCCAGTCCTTTTCTGGCCAACAATATATAAAGTAATGATAAATTAGCTGAAATAGCAGCTATTGAATCTGAAACAGTGGAATTACGATCAGACCCCAAATTAATCAATCAAAGATTATCCCGTTGCTATAAAGAACCTCCGATTGTAAATCCTCACCAAGCCAGATAGTCCTTTCGATAAGAATTAACAACTCCTCTTCTCTCAACAGAGGAAGCCACCTCACTGGGAGCCCAAATCACACTCAGTGAACTCAAAAAGGCATTGGATAGAATGAATAAATGCTAATCACCTTGATGGGACGGAATTTCTTCTGAGTTCTAATTTAAATGTTGGAATCAATTAGGTCCACTACTGCTCGAAAGTATTAACATAGCCGTTCACAAAGGTTAATTTGGGAGAGATGTGAATACAGCACTAATTTCCCTTTTATTTAAGGTCCTGAATAGTCATTCTGATTCCCCTCTAAATATCACCCATAATACTTTTGGGGGATAGAAATGTAACAAAATATATTAAGTACATTTTCTCTCATGGCTAACTATCGGGAAGTTTGAAAAGACAGGCTGAGTGGGCAGGGAACTTATATTCATGAACTCTCCTTGACTGACAGCTCTTTGAAATGCCTAAATTAAGAATCTTGGATGCAGTGAGCAGTGTTGCGTACTCATCTCAAGCAAATTTGGTGATACACAAAGCAACTCAAACAACATTGGAATTGCATCAATTATGTTATTATTTTTTTGAGGGGGTAAGAGAATAAGTTATTAGTGTATTAAAATTAGATTTAGGGTGATGTCATCCTAGCCCCTTAATAATCCCACATCCAAGTGTTTGACATGGGGAGTGGACCAGTAACTTTTCGATAAAACTTTATCAATGTTTAAGTAACAATCATTTTTCATACATTGGTCATCATACTATCTGGTTTCATTCAATTATCATCCAGTGTCATGAAAACATGATTTTGACTGTTCATGACTTTTAAAACAATGTAAGGATGCCACCAAGTGTTCTCATTATTGCCCCCTACTCATTGATAAACACAGATATTAAACTGTTTTCCAAAATGTTGTCGTCCCATCTTGAGACTTACTTACCCAAATTGGTTCACATGGACCAAAAGTGGGTTTGTTAAATCCTTGGATAAACTCCATCGATTATTACATATCTTAAATGCATCATCAGAAAAAACAGCTCTATTGGGCGGTTCTATCTCTCGATACAGAAAAAGCTTTTTATAGACTAGAATGGTCATATCTATGGTCTTGGAACATATGGGAATTGGCTCCAATATCATTAATATGATTAAAATGCTATATGTCAACTCCTCAGCTATAGTTATAACAGGAAATATCTGCTCCGCTCTGTTCAGAATCACTAGAACTAGGCAATCCAATATCTCCTTTGCTATTTTTATTATACCTGGAACCCCTGGGCCAGGTAATTAGTAAATCAAAGGAAATAACACCAATTTCCTAAAATCTACTGATCACTTCACCTCATTAAACACATACAATGTTTTAGTATTTCTATCTCAATTGCTCCCCAAATGCATTAAAGATCATAAAGAAGTCCAGCTTAATCTCAAATGATAACATGAGTACTGCCTCTCAATCTCTATTTATGGAACCCCAAAAATGTCCCTTTTGAAATATTTTAGAGTAGATATTTAACCAGGCAAATCAGTTAAGAATGACAGCCTACCCCAGACAACACTGGGCAAATTGTGCACCGCCTTATGGGACTCCTAATCACAACTGGATGTGATACAGGCTGGATTCAAACCAGGGACTGTGGTAATGCCTCCTGCACTGAGATGCAGAGCCTTAAATTGGGAGCAATTTCCAAATGCCTGAAGGTGCCACGTTCATCTGTACAAACAATAGTACACAACTATAAACACCATGGGACCACGCAGCCATCACACCGCTCAGGAAGGAGACATGCTCTGTCTCCTAGTGATGAACGAACTTTGGTGCGAAAAGTGCAATTCCATCCCAGAACAACAGCAAAGGACCTTGTGGAGATACTGGCGGAAACAGGTACAAAAGTATCTATATCCACAGTATAACGAGTCCTATATCAACATAACCTGAAAGGCCACTCAGCAAGAAAGAAGCCACTGCTCCAAACCATCATAAAAAAGACTACGGTTTGCAACTGCACATGGGAACAAAGATCATACTTTTTGGAGAAATGTCCTCTGGTCTGATGAAACAAAAAAATTAACTGTTTGGCCATAATGACCATCGTTATGTTTGGAGGAAAAAGGGGGATGCTTGCAAGCCGAAGACACCATCCCAGCCTTGAATCACGGGGGTGGCAGCATCATGTTGTGGGAAATAAAGTGGTGAACCTAACTGACCTAAGACAGGGAATTTTTACTCAGGAATTGTGAAAAACTGAGTTTAAATGTATTTGGCAAAGATGTATGTAAACTTCTGACTTCAACTGTACGTATATGGTAGCCTGGCCAAACCCGAGCTGACAAGGTAAAAATCAGTCATTCTGTCCCTGAGCAAGGCAGTTAACCCACTGTTCCCTGGGCACCGATGAAGTGGATGTCAATTAAGGCTGCCCCCCGCACCGTTCTGATTCAGAGCGGTTAAATGCGGAAGAGACATTTCAGTTGTATACATTCAGTTTTACAACTGACTAAGTATCCCCCTCTCCCTTTATATATACAGTACTACACAAATGTTTGGACTCATTAGGACTCACTCATTCAAAAGTTTCTTTATTTTGACTATTTTCTATATTGTAGAAGACATCAAAACTATGAAATAACACATATTGTATGGAATCATATGTTGGCTGCTTTTCCTTCACTCATCCCAAACCATCTCAATTGGGTTGAGGTCGGGTGATTGCATGGCTCTGTGCCACAATCTCCATAGACAAGCATTGGCAGTAAAATGGCCTTACTGAAGAGCTCAGTGATTTTCAGTGTGGCACCGTCATAGGATGCCACCTTTCCAAAATTGTCAGGTTTCTGTCCTGTTATGTGGAAACGTCTAGGAGCAACAAAGGCTCAGCCGCAAAGTGGTAGGCCACACAAGCTCACAGAATGGGACAGCCAAGTGCTGAAGCACGTAATAGGTAAAAATCGTCTGTCCTCGGTTGCAACACTCACAACCGAGTTCCAAAATTGCCTATGAAAGCAACGTCAGAACAAGAACTGTTCGTCGGGAGCTTCATGAAATGGGTTTCCAAGGCCGAGCAGCTACATCCAAGCCTCAGATCACATGCGCAATGACAAGCATCGGCTGGAGTGGTGTAAAGCTTGCTGCCTTTGGACTGGAGCAGTGGAAACTCATTCTATGGAGTGATGAATCACGCTTCATCATCTGGCAGTCTGGCGGACAAATCTTGGTTTTGCAGATGCCAAGAGAACGCTACCTGCCACATACTGCCAATTATAAAGTTTGGTGGAGGAGTACCAATGGCCTGGGGCTGTTTTTCATGGTTCGGGCTTGGCCCCTTAGTTCCAGTGAAGGGAATCTTAACGCTACTGCGTACAGTAAAATTCTAGATTATTCTATGCTTTCAACTTTGTGACAACAGTTTGGAGAAGGCCCTTTCATATTTCAGCATGACAATGCCCCTATGCAGAAAGCAAGGTCCATACTGAAATGGTTTGTCGAGGTCAGTGTGGAAGAACTTGAGTGGCCTGCACAGAGCCCTGACCTCAACCCTGTCGTGTCTTTACTATCATTAATGTGATGATGATTATTTTATAAAATAAATTAAATGTTTAATTATTATGATGATTAAATTAATGCTGTAACAATTAACTCATTAGCATTCTTGGGTTTAACACAGAAAACGTTTATTTAACGTGTTACCGTTTTCTGAATGAACTCTTAAAGATATAAAGATCTCTGGTTATGCACTCTGGAAAAAGGGGCGTTCCATGATGCCGACATAATGTCTGTGCTCATGTGGGTGTGGACTGGTTAAGACTTCATGTGAAAAACAATTTTCTCATTTAGAAGGCTAACATCTCACAAATAGTTTCATATTTAATCATATACTGTAAGTTCCCCAACATTTAGATGTGAACCTGACAACTGGGAAATATACACATTCAGAGATACAGTTATGTTGTTTTACCATCCTTAAATGAGATCCCAAAACAACAACTGATCTGACATAATTGTTCTTTAAGTACCCAAGGATCCTTCCAACTGTTTGGATTACAGAAATATTGTTTTATTATCCAATCTGTTGATGTTAAAGTTTGGCCAAGCGTCTCTCTGTGTACCACAGTCGCACATTCCAATCTCGATACTGCAGAGCCCAAGATTTTACGACCGGTCATGACAACCCCACGCCGTTGGGATGAATTAAAATCAAATCACATTTTATTGGTCGCATACACATATTTAGGAGATGTTATTGCGGGTGTTGCGAAATGCTTTAGTTCTTAGCTCTAACAATGCAGAAGTTTCTAACAATTCACAACAATACACACAAATCTAAAAGTTAAAGGGTGGATTTAAGAAATATATACAGTATATATATATATTAGATTGATTATTGTCAGAGTGGCATTGACTTAAATACAGTAGAATAGAATACAGTATATACATATGAGATTAGTTAAGCACTATGTAAACATTATTAAAGTGACTAGTGTTCCATTATTAAAGTGGCCTATGATTCCAGGTCTATGTATATGTATATAGGGCAGCAGCCTCTAAGGTGCAGGGTTGCGTAAACGGGTGGAAGCCGCCTAGTGATGGCTATTAACCTGTTTATCCACTTGTCCTTTAGACAATAAGGTGACTGAAAATGTTGCTGTGTTGTTTGATGCAAGAAACCACTTTACACAATAAAATGCATTATTATTCTGATACCATTACTACAGAGAATCAGACAAATTATGCTAACCTCTTGCCTATTGGCTACTTAGCTTATTCAAGCCTGTCTCAAAATACAACACTGGTCTTTAAGACAAATAAAAGCTCTTCACCTGACTCGCTTCTCAAAGATGACTAGAAATGTTTACATATTGTGCTCTTGTAGGAAGCAATCACACCCGTATTGCTGACTACAAATTATCTATAACTGGGCTAATAACTCACTAACTAGCAAAGGATATGAACAAAATGTGCACACGTGGCTACATGCAGCTCTTGCTTTGATCTCAAAACAACTGCATCTATTCACGATCGCTCATGCTTTAAACACAGTCCAGTTCAAATGAAATGGCACTGATCCATATCTGGCAATGGTCTATTTGCATATAGGCCAGCTACAGCTACTATTGTTTATGCAGCACCATTCTGTGTAGAGTACTGGCTGAGTAGTGTGTCAATGTAATAGAATCCTACTTCCGATGCATTCTGCCTACAACAAAATCTCTTGCGTAGTACATTTCGGTATGTTGCATTGAAAGTGGCAAAATTGTGTTTATTTGATCACAATTGCCACAGTAAAGGGAAATGTTAATAGTGTTAACAGGGAAAACTCTAGAACAAGGGTCACCAACCTTTTCTGATCCCTTTGAATCAAAATTCAAGCCAAGATCTACCTCTCAGATTTTTTGAACATGACTTAAAAATATAAGCCTATGCTAAAATAACTAATTACAAACCGTACTGTAGCAATGAGGTTTGTGCAGTTAGCTAAAGGCCAAATACATGTATACCGCATATTGGCTTTGCTTGAATTGCCCTGTCATTGCATTGTCGTTCAGGCCATGAATTATTTTTCAAAAATTGAGGTAGGCTATATTTTTTATTTATTTAGATTTTATTTCACCTTTATTTAACCAGGTAGGCAAGTTGAGAACACGGTTCTCATTTACAACTGCGACCTGGCCAAGATAAAGCAAAGCAGTTCGATACATACAGTGGGGAGAACAAGTATTTGATACACTGCCGATTTTGCAGGTTTTCCTACTTACAAAGCATGTAGAGGTCTGTAATTTTTATCATAGGTACACTTCAACTGTGAGAGATGGAATCCAAAACAAAAATCCAGAAAATCACATTGTATGATTTTTAAGTAATTAATTAGCATTTTATTGCATGACATAAGTATTTGATCACCTACCAACCAGTAAGAATTCCGGCTCTCACAGACCTGTTAGTTTTCTTTAAGAAGCCCTCCTGTTCTCCACTCATTACCTGTATTAACTGCACCTGTTTGAACTCGTTATCTGTATAAAAGACAC
This sequence comes from Oncorhynchus nerka, assembly GCF_034236695.1. Lineage (NCBI taxonomy): Eukaryota > Metazoa > Chordata > Actinopteri > Salmoniformes > Salmonidae > Oncorhynchus > Oncorhynchus nerka. The sequence goes on from NC_088418.1 coordinate 33,050,582, forward strand.
CTGTCCACACACTCAATCAAACAGACTCCAACCTCTCCACAATGGCCAAGACCAGAGAGCTGTGTAAGGACATCAGGGATAAAATTGTAGACCTGCACAAGGCTGGGATGGGCTACAGGACAATAGGCAAGCAGCTTGTTGAGAATGCAACAACTGTTGGCGCAATTATTAGAAAATGGAAGAAGTTCAAGATGACCATAAATCACCCTCGGTCTGGGGCTCCATGCAAGATCTTACCTTGTGGGGCATCAATGATCATGAGGAAGGGGAGGGATCAGCCCAGAACTACACGGAAGGACCTTGTCAATGACCTGAAGAGAGCTGGGACCACAGTCTCAAAGAAATCCATTAGTAACACACTACGCCGTCATGGATTAAAATCCTGCAGCGCACGCAAGGTCCCCCTGCTCAATCCAGCGCATGTCCAGGCCCATCTGAAGTTTGCCAATGGCCATCTGGATGATCCAGAAGAGGAATGGGAGAAGGTCATGGGGTCTGATGAGACAAAAATAGAGATTTTTGGTCTAAACTCCACTCGCCATGTTTGGAGGAAGAAGAAGGATGAGTGCAACCCCAAGAACACCATCCCAACCTTGAAGCATGGAGGTGGAAACATCATTCTTTGGGGATGCTTTTCCGCAAAGGGGACAGGACGACTGCACCGTATTGAGGGGAGGATGGATGGGGCCATGTATCGCGAGATCTTGGCCAACAACCTTCTTCCCTCAGTAAGAGCATTGAAGATGGGTCGTGGCTGGGTCTTCCAGCATGACAACGACCCGAAACACACAGCCAGGGCAACTAAGGAGTGGCTCCGTAAGAAGCATCTCAAGGTCCTGGAGTGGCCTAGCCAGTCTCCAGACCTGAACCCAATAGAAAATCTTTGGAGGGAGCTGAAAGTCCGTATTGCCCAGACACAACCCCGAAACCTGAAGGATCTGGAGAAGTACTGAATAGAGGAGTGGGCCAAAATCCCTGCTGCAGTGTGTGCAAGCCTGGTCAAGAACTACATTTACATTTACATTTAAGTCATTTAGCAGATGCTCTTATCCAGAGCGACTTACAAATTGGTGCATTCACCTTATGACATCCAGTGGAACAGTAGTGCATCTAAATCTTTTAAGGGGGGTGAGAGGGATTACTTTATCCTATCCTAGGTATTCCTTAAAGAGGTGGGGTTTCAGGTGTCTCCGGAAGGTGGTGATTGACTCCGCTGTCCTGGCGTCGTGAGGGAGTTTGTTCCACCATTGGGGGGCCAGAGCAACGAACAGTTTTGACTGGGCTGAGCGGGAACTGTACTTCCTCAGTGGTAGGGAGGCGAGCAGGCCAGAGGTGGATGAACGCAGTGCCCTTGTTTGGGTGTAGGGCCTGATCAGAGCCTGGAGGTACTGAGGTGCCGTTCCCCTCACAGCTCCGTGAGGCAAGCACCATGGTCTTGTAGCGGATGCGAGCTTCAACTGGAAGCCAGTGGAGAGCGGAGGAGCGGGGTGACGTGAGAGAACTTGGGAAGGTTGAACACCAGACGGGCTGCGGCATTCTGGATGAGTTGTAGGGGTTTAATGGCACAGGCAGGGAGCCCAGCCAACAGCGAGTTGCAGTAATCCAGACGGGAGATGACAAGTGCCTGGATTAGGACCTGCGCCGCTTCCTGTGTGAGGCAGGGTCGTACTCTGCGGATGTTGTAGAGCATGAACCTACAGGAACGGGCCACCGCCTTGATGTTAGTTGAGAACGACAGGGTGTTGTCCAGGATCACGCCAAGGTTCTTAGCGCTCTGGGAGGAGGACACAATGGAGTTGTCAACCGTGATGGCGAGATCATGGAACGGGCAGTCCTTCCCGGGAGGAAGAGCAGCTCCGTCTTGCCGAGGTTCAGCTTGAGGTGGTGATCCGTCATCCACACTGATATGTCTGCCAGACATGCAGAGATGCGATTCGCCACCTGGTCATCAGAAGGGGGAAAGGAGAAGATTAATTGTGTTTCGTCTGCATAGCAATGATAGGAGAGACCATGTGAGGTTATGACAGAGCCAAGTGACTTGGTGTATAGCGAGAATAGGGGAGGGCCTAGAACAGAGCCCTGGGGGACACCAGTGGTGAGAGCACGTGGTGTGGAGACGGATTCTCGCCACGCCACCTGGTAGGAGCGACCTGTCAGGTAGGACGCAATCCAAGCGTGGGCGCGCCGAGATGCCCAACTCGGAGAGGGTGGAGAGGAGGATCTGATGGTTCACAGTATCGAAGGCAGCCGATAGGTCTAGAAGGATGAGAGCAGAGGAGAGAGAGTTAGCTTTAGCAGTGCGGAGCGCCTCCGTGATACAGAGAAGAGCAGTCTCAGTTGAATGACTAGTCTTGAAACCTGACTGATTTGGATCAAGAAGGTCATTCTGAGAGAGATAGCGGGAGAGCTGGCCAAGGACGGCACGTTCAAGAGTTTTGGAGAGAAAAGAAAGAAGGGATACTGGTCTGTAGTTGTTGACATCGGAGGGATCGAGTGTAGGTTTTTCAGAAGGGGTGCAACTCTCGCTCTCTTGAAGACGGAAGGGACGTAGCCAGCGGTCAGGGATGAGTTGATGAGCGAGGTGAGGTAAGGGAGAAGGTCTCCGTAAATGGTCTGGAGAAGAGAGGAGGGGGGATAGGGTCAGCGGGCAGGTTGTTGGGCGGCCGGCCGTCACAAGACGCGAGATTTCATCTGGAGAGAGAGGGAGAAAGAGGTCAGAGCACAGGGTAGGGCAGTGTGAGCAGAACCAGCGGTGTCGTTTGACTTAGCAAACGAGGGTCGGATGTCGTCGACCTTCTTTTCAAAATGGTTGACGAAGTCATCTGCAGAGAGGGAGGAAGGGGGGGATTCAGGAGGGAGGAGAAGGTGGCAAAGAGATTCCTAGGGTTAGAGGCAGATGCTTGGAATTTAGAGTGGTAGAAAGTGGCTTTAGCAGCAGAGAGAGAAGAGGAAAATGTAGAGAGGAGGGAGTGAAAGGATGCCAGGTCCGCAGGAGGCGGTTTTCCTCCATTTCCGCTCGGCTGCCCGGAGCCCTGTTCTGTGAGCTCGCAATGAGTCGTCGAGCCACGGAGCGGGAGGGGAGGACCGAGCCGGCCTGGAGGATAGGGGACATAGAGAGTCAAAGGATGCAGAAAGGGAGGAGAGGAGGGTTGAGGAGGCAGAATCAGGAGATAGGTTGGAGAAGGTTTGAGCAGAGGGAAGAGATGATAGGATGGAAGAGGAGAGAGTAGCGGGGGAGAGAGAGCGAAGGTTGGGACGGCGCGATACCATCCGAGTAGGGGCAGTGTGGGAAGTGTTGGATGAGAGCGAGAGGAAAAGGATACAAGGTAGTGGTCGGAGACTTGGAGGGGAGTTGCAATGAGGTTAGTGGAAGAACAGCATCTAGTAAAGATGAGGTCGAGCGTATTTCCTGCCTTGTGAGTAGGGGGGGAAGGTGAGAGGGTGAGGTCAAAAGAGGAGAGGAGTGGAAAGAAGGAGGCAGAGAGGAATGAGTCAAAGGTAGACGTGGGGAGGTTAAAGTCGCCCAGAACTGTGAGAGGTGAGCCGTCCTCAGGAAAGGAGCTTATCAAGGCATCAAGCTCATTGATGAACTCTCCGAGGGAACCTGGAGGCGATAAATGATAAGGATGTTAAGCTTGAAAGGGCTGGTAACTGTGACAGCATGGAATTCAAAGGAGGCGATAGACAGATGGGTAAGGGGAGAAAGAGAATGACCACTTGGGAGAGATGAGGATCCCGGTGCCACCACCCCGCTGACCAGAAGCTCTCGGGGTGTGCGAGAACACGTGGGCAGACGAAGAGAGAGCAGTAGGAGTAGCAGTGTTGTCTGTGGTGATCCATGTTTCCGTCAGTGCCAAGAAGTCGAGGGACTGGAGGGAGGCATAGGCTGAGATGAATTCTGCCTTGTTGGCCGCAGATCGGCAGTTCCAGAGGCTACCGGAGACCTGGAACTCCACGTGGTCGTGCGCGCTGGGACCACCAGATTAGGGTGGCCGCGCCACGCGGTGTGGAGCGTTTGTATGGTCTGTGCAGAGAGGAGAGAACAGGGATAGACAGACACATAGTTGACAGGCTACACAAGAGGCTACGCTAATGCAAAGGAGATTGGAATGACAAGTGGACTACACGTCTCGAGTGTTCAGAAAGTTAAGCTTACGTAGCAAGAATCTTATTGACTAAAATGATTAAAATGATACAGTACTGCTGAAGTAGGCTAGCTGGCAGAGGCTGCGTTGTTGACTATGTAGGCTAGCTGGCAGTGTCTGCGTTGTTGACACTACACTAATCAAGTCGTTCCGTTGAGTGTAATAGTTTCTACTGTGCTACTGTGCTGCTATTCGGGGGCTAGCTGGCTAGCTAGCAGTGTTGATTACGTTTACGTTGCGTTAAAAAGAACGACAATAGCTGGCTAGCTAACCTAGGAAATCGCTCAAGACTACACAATTATCTTTGATACAAAGACGGCTATGTAGCTAGCTATGTAGCTAGCTACGATCAAACAAATCAAGCCGTTGTACTGTAATGAAATGAAATGAAAAATGTGATACTACCTGTGGAGCGAAGCGAAATGCGACCGGATTGTTGAGTGCGGAAGTTCTGTTCTGTAGACGTTGGCTAGCTGTTGGCTAGCTAGCAGTGTCTCCTACGTTAAGGACGACAAATAGCTGGCTAGCTAACCTCGGTAAATTAAGATAATCACTCTAAAACTACACACTCTAAACTACACAATTATCTTGGATACGAAGACAGCAAAGACAACTATGTAGCTAGCTAACACTACACTAATCAAGTCGTTCAGTTGAGTGTAATAGTTGTGCTGCTAATCGTAGACGGTGGACTAGCTAACGGTGGACGTTAGCTAGCTGGCTAGCTGCAGGGCAGTGTAGACTGCGTTAGGACGACGAAATACGATAATTACGCAATTATCTATGATACAAAGACGGCTATGTAGCTAGCTAAGAAGAAATTGCTAAGATTAGACAAATCAAACCGTTGTACTATAATGAAATGTAATGAAATGTAATACTACCTGCGGACCGAGTGCAGATGCGACCGCAAAGGGAGTAGGCAAAGGCAGGCCAGGAAACGTATGATCTCTGTAATTGCAAACAAAGGTTTCTGTACCAAATATTAACTTCTGCTTTTCTGATGTATCAAATAGTTATGTCATGCAATAAAATGCAAATTAATTACTTAAAAATCATACAATGTGATTTTCTGCATTTTTGTTTTAGATTCCGTCTCTCACAGTTGAAGTGTACCTATGATAAACATGACAGAAAACCTGCAAAATCCGCAGTGTCTCAAATACTTGTTCTCCCCACTCTATAACAACAGATGGAGTCAGCGGAGTCAATCACCACCTTCCGGAGACACCTGAAACCCCACCTCTTTAAGGAATACCTAGGATAGGATAAAGTAATCCCTCTCACCCCCCCTCCCCCTGAAAAGATTTAGATGCACTACTGTTCCACTGGAGGTCATAAGGTGAATGCACCAATTTGTAAGTCGCTCTGGATAAGAGCGTCTGCTAAATGACTTAAATGTAAATGTAAATGTAAATGTAGATGGAGTAAAACAAACATACAGTCAATAATACAGTAGAAAAATAAGTCAATATACAATTTGAGCAAATGAGGTGAGATAAAGGACTTAAAGGCAATAAATAGTAAATAGTTCACTGGGTTTTTTATTTTACATTTATTTATATATATTGTTACTTTTCTCCCTTTTTCTCCCCAATTTCATGGTAACCAATTGGTAGTTACAGTCTTGTGTCATCTCTGCAACTCCCTTACAGACTCAGGAGAGGTAAAGGTCGAGAGCCGTGCATCCTCCGAAATAAAACACAACCAAGCCGCACTGTTTCTTGACACAATGCCCACTTAGCCCGGAAGCCAGCCGCACCAATATCTCGGACGAAACACAGTGCACCTGACGACCGTGTAAGCGTGCACTGCGCCCCCGGCCTGCCACTGGAGTCGCTAGTGCGAGATGGGAGAAGGAAATCACTGCCGGTCAAGCCCTCCCCTAACCAGGACGACGCTGGGCCAATTGTGTGCCGCCCCATGGGTCTCCTGGTCACAGCTGCCTGCGACAGAGCCTGGACTCAAAACCAGAATCTCTAGTGGCACAGCTAGCATTGGGATGCAGTGCCTTAGACCACTGCGCCCCTCGGGAGGCCTTATTTCACTGGGTTGACAGTGCCTTCATCTCAAACACTTGGGGTCAACATTTTTACATTTTTTTTTTTGCCAATCTGTCATTTGAGTAATGGAGACGGTGCAAAACATTGAACTGAATGAGCCCATGCCTTATACAAAATGATGAGGTGTGGATACACACTGTGTTGCTATATGTGCCAACCATTTCTTACTCCCATGCAGATTTTGTATTAGCCAAGGAAGGCAGATTAATATTCTGTATTATGTTGTATAATCTGGAGATTGTTCCCTTCAGATATGTGTTAAAATATAAGCACCTCTCAACTGGACACTTAGTGGGCTCAAGTGGAAATGAAGGGAAATGTTTTTTGTCAAAGCTGTGATTTTGCAGGTATCTAAAAAAGTGGGTTGCCAATACTATGGTATCGAATGAGACTAATTTGTATTCAACAAATAGGTCACAAAAAAAACACCAGATCATTCCTATGCCAGAACTGGAATGCTGTGTCAATCTGCGATTCTGGGAAGAGATTATTTGATGCTTGTAAGTCTAAAGTGATTTCGGAATTGCGACCAGACTTTAAGGGAGTTCTTGACAATGGGATTCAAAGCATGGGTGCCAAGGTTTATGGGCAGTGGGGAGCACAGGAGCGAGACAGGAGAAGTTGGACGGCTTGACTGTAACTCCATGATGGCCCAAGTTGGACCATCCTTGTTTTCAAATGTAGAAACCCAATAAACACATTTAGATATATTTGCTGACCAGTAGTAGTGTGGGCATAGGTCTCTCTATATATACCTTTTTTTAATTTGTGGATTTGACTTATTCCAAATGAAGTTTGAAATGTAGCTGTCCAGTTGTTTGAACAAATTTGGTACAAAAACCTAGGTAGTACAGTCATCTTAACAGAATTAATTCGACCTGCTAATGAAATGGGAAAAATGAACACCTTATGAAATCCTGCTTAGTGCGCTCCAGGAGTGTTTTGAAGTTGTGTTTAAACAGAGCCTTAAATGAGCTTGTGACCTTTATCCCCAAATAAGTAGAGACCTGATGCTCCACCTTAAACAGAAAATTAGCATACCCAATACCTTCTGCTAACTGATTAATGGGGCGGAGCACACTTTTTGTTATTTTTAACTTAAAACCTTTTAGCATGTCCAAGTGATAGGGTATAGACTCCACAGGGTTAGAGATGTATAAAAGAAGATGGTCTGCATATGAGAACACCTTGTGAGTTATGTCATCCCTTAGTATTCCCTTAATCCTCTCCTCAAGAGGCTCAATAGCGATATCAAATACGAAAGGTGATAAACAGCAACCTTGCCTGGCCCCCATATGGAGAGGGAAGTATCTTCAGGTAACATTGTTACAAAAGTCACTGAGAACTAGTTAAAAATCTTAATCCGGGAAATGAATGATGGGCCAAGAGGGATGACGATCTCTGGCTGTCAAATTGAGTGTGCAGAATAAAGAACATTAAATAGCCGGCACATATTATAGAAAGATTGCTTACCTGAGATGAAATCAAATATTATTGGTCACATACATGTTATTGCGAGTGTAGTGAAATGTTTATGCTTCTAGTTCCCGACAGTGCAGCAATATCTAACAAGTAATCTAATAATTCCAAAACAACAACCTAATACACAAATCTAAGTAAAGGGATGGAATAAGAATATATACATATAAATAAATGGATGAGCAATGACGGAGCGGCGTAGACAAGATGCAATAGGTGGTATAAAATACAGTATATACATATGGGATGAGTAAAGCAAGATATGTAAACATTATTAAAGTGGCATTATTAAAGTGACTAGTGATCCATTTATTAAAGTGGCCAATGATTTCAAGTCTGTGTGTAGGCAGCAGCCTCTCTGTGTTAGTGATGGCTGTTTAACAGTGATGGCCTTGAGATAGAAGCTATATTTCAGTCTCTCGGTCCCAGCTTTGATGCACCTGTACTGACCTTGCCTTCTGGATGGTAGCTCTGTGACCAGGCAGTGGCTTGGGTGGCTGTTGTCCTTGATTATCTTTTTGGCCTTTCTGTGACATCGGGTGCTCTAGGTGTCCTGGAGGGCAGGTAGTTTGCTCCCAGGGATGCGTTGTGCAGACCGCACCATCCTATGTTGAGCCATGCAGTTGTGGGCAGTGCAGTTGCCTTACCAGGTGGTGATACAGCCTGACAAGATGCTCTCTGTAAAAGTTTGCGAGGTTTTTAGGTGACAAGACACATTTCTTCAGCCTCCTGTGCGCCTTCTTCACCACACTGTCTGTGTGGGTGGACCATTTCAGTTTGTCCGTGATGTGTACACTGAGGAACTTAAAACTTCCCACCTTCTCCACTGCTGTCCCGTCAATAGGGGGGGTGCTCCCTCTGCTGTTTCCTGAAGTCCACGATAAATCTGGTTTGGTCAGGCAACACTGTCTCTAAACGGCACGAGAAGACCTTAGTGAGAATTGTATAATCTCAGCACAAAATGTTTATAGGGCGGTATGAGCCACCGTATAGGGGATTCTTGGTCTTTTTAAACAAAACCGCCTGGGGAAGTTTCTAACTAGAAAGGAATTCATTGTACATTGAGCTAAGGATAGGGGAAAGTTTAGAGGAGAATGCTTTATAAAATTCAATAGGGAAGCCATCAGGCCCATGAGCTTTACCGCTCTGCATGGACTGGATTGCCCGAGTAGCTTCATCGTCACCTTTTGAGGCATCCATGTTAGTTTATTCATCTGAATTGAGACAGGGGATGTCCAGATTGTCTAGAAATGCATGCATACAAGATGTGTCTGGAAGAGCCTTTGACGAGTAGAACAGAGTAGAATTGCTTAAATTGATTGTTAATTTTGTTGCGATTGGTAGAAGTTAAATCAGCAGCAACACAGATATCAGGTATGGTGCTGATATCAGCGGCTTGTCGAAGCTGGTGAGATAACAACTTCCTCCGTTTGTTTAGTGGAAAGATTGTCAAATTCTGATTTGTAGATTTCAGAAGAAGAGGCATATCTGTTGTCCACGTCTAAAATGAGTTGAGATAGCACCGATAAGTGTTTAGTGCGCTGTTAGTTGTCATACGCTGTGTATGCTTTTAATGACTAACACACAATAGAATGAGATACATCAGGGGTGCAGTTGAGCTGTAAAAAGACATCGATGTGAGTTGATATGTGTTTTTTATAGGCACTACAGGATAGTAGTAGCTGGTCAAGTCGTGACTCAGCACTGTCGGGAAAGCGGATATTTAGCTAGACAGGGCTATGGTCTGAGATAAGGATGAAAAAACCCGCAAAAATTAACAAAATACCTAGAAGAAAACCTTGGACCCCTATGCTGGCCTTTCCCCTGTTGGAAGGCTGTAACTACCTCTCCTAAACTAGAGCAAAATACTACTATGTTAAACCGAACCTCAGTAGAGCTCTATCCGGGGTGAACATAATCATGCTTACACATACGGATTCTGAAGGGAACCACCTCAGTTCTCTAATGTATCTTATGCAATATGCATATTTGAAAGATAACTAAACTTATATATAAAAAAGGAGGTATATCTTCCACAGTATTTTAGTAGGGTATCCTATTAAGGCATGAAAATAGAGAGCTCAGTGGTTAGCCTTGGGTAGCCACCTATAGCCGAGGCTGTCCAGCTGCAGCTAGTTGATAAAAGCTAATTGTGCCATGTACTGTAAATAAAATACTATTCAAACTGTATTGTCCTTGTGAGACCATATGCATACCATCATTATTCATCCCATTAAGTTCCTGGAAGAATAATTGTCCTTTTTTGGCAACAGGGTGGAGGCACGTTTCTAATTAACATATGAGTTCACTAGTTGGCCCTTAGTCACATTAGCATGGCTAGTGTAGGGCCAGGGGCAGAGTATGGGCCTAAATTGGCTAGTTATTCCTATGTCACCTGTTCTCCTGTGGATGTAGGTGCACAACAATGTATTCATTGGCCCTGGTTGGGTCCACAAAAGTCTTCTGCTCGCCGGAGGGAGTAGTGATCTTCAGCATTGCTGGGTAGGGAATGCCAAACTTGGTGTCCAGACAGCGATGTAGGAGCCCCCTCACCTCGTTGAAGGCTGACTTCTTCTTCATTACTGCCGCTGTGTAGTTTGGGTAAATGCCAAACTTCTGGCCTTGTGATGCCTTACAGAGAACATCCTCATTTTCCTGAAAGTAGTTGAATTTGACTAGGATGGGTCTGGACGGCTACATCGGTCTGGGTCCATTCTTCAGTGCAGACTGTCAGCTTCTGTGTGCATGGTCAAGGATGGGAGCGTAATCGAGGCCTAGAATTTCCTGTAGCAGTTTAGCTATGAACAGGGTAGGCTGCAAACTCACCGAAAATGCGACTGTTCCCCCGGCTGTTCTCCAGGTCCTCGACCTTGGAAGAAAATTTGATGACATCTGATGATAGCCAGGTGACTTGCTCTTCCAGTGTCACCACTTTGTTGGAGTAAGTATTTGCGCCGCCTTCCATGCTATTAATTAAGACAGGTGTCCTGTTACTCCAAGTCTTTAATGGAGTCGTTCTTTCTGTTGGCCTTGGTGGCGAGAGTAGCTATTTGTGCAGATAGGTCAGTGAATAGTGACTCCACCTTAGCCAGCACAGTCTGTTCAGACTTAATGATAGCCGCCATTACCTTGGCTACGTCGGGGGGATCAGAGTCTGTGTCAGTGTTCGGTGAGCCTGAGGCTTTATTAGAGGCCTGCTCTTTTGTGACTCGTTGCTGACATTTTATGATGAAAAGGCCAAAAATTTCAGGGGAAAAAAATTGTTTGAGTCTTAATTAAATGTTACAAAATTAACGCGGTAGAGGAGGTATTGGTGAAGTATTAATAGAAAATTGTAATCCCTGGACAGGTGCACCGAGAAAACGCGTCTTCATAAGTTGCTGCTCAGCAGAGCCCCCCCAACGTTGTTTTTTTTAACAGAAATGTTTGGCAATTGACTAGGAATGCCTTGGAGATCGACCAGTCGAATGCGATCAACCGGTTGGTGACCACTGCTCTAGAAAGTTCTGGAAGTTCAATCTCGTGCTTCTCTCTGTAGGCTGATATTTCTGCACGGGTGCGCAGTTTAGAAGGAACAAGTGAAGAAAAGGTATTTGAGACACAGCATATAACTCAAAGAAGCACTATTGATATTCCTTAAAGCACCCCAGTGTTTGAGTTTCGGGCACCGATACTGCTAGTTCACCCTCGCCATCACCATCACTCTCTCATGTAAACAGTCCACACAGGGCCATCCATCAATGTCATTCGAAACATAAGTTATGCTCGGCGCTCTCCCCCAACCCACTACTGCAATAGACACATATGAATATGAACACTACCATTCAAAAGTTTGGGGTCACTTAGAAATGTCCTTGTTTGTGAAAGAAAAGCACATTTTTTTTGTCCATTAAAATTATATCAAATTGATCAGAAATACAGTGTAGAGATTGTTAATGTTGTAACTGACTATTCCAGCTGGAAACTGCAATTTTTAATGGAAAATCTACATCGGCATACAGAGGCCCATTATCAGCAACCATCACTCCTGTGTTCCAATGGCACATTGTGTTAGCTAATCCACGTTTATCATTTTAAAAGGCTAATTGATCATTAGAAAACCCTTTTGCAATTATGTTAGCACAGCTGAAAACTGTTGTCCTGTTTAAAGAAGTAATACAACTGGCCTTCTTTAGACTAGTTGAATACCTGGAGCATCAGCATTTGTGGTTTCGATTACAGGCTCAAAATGGCCAGAAACAAAAACCTTTCTTCTGGAACTCGTCAGTCTATTCTTGTTCTGAGAAATGAAGGCAATTCCATGCAAGAAATTGCCAAGAAACTGAAGACCTTATACAACGCTGTGTACTACTCCCTTCACAGAACAGAGCAAACTGACCCTACACCATTCTGTATACATCTGGCCCTTCCTTGGACACAGTGTTAACTAACCTCCAAACGAGCTCCAATGCCATACAACTCTCCTTCCGTGGTCTCCAACTGCTCTTAAATGCTAGTAAAACCAAATGCATGCTTTTCAACCGTTCGCTGCCCACACCCGCCCGCCCGACTAGCATCACTACTCTGGACGGTTCTAACTTAGAATATGTGGACAACTACAAATACCTAGGTGTCTGGCTAGACTGTAAACTCTCCTTCCAGACTCATATTAAGCATCTCCAATCCAAAATTAAATCTAGAATCGCAATAATGCCTACTTCATTCACACCGCCAAACAATACCCTCGTAAAACTGACTATCCTACCAACTTCAGCAATGCCATTTACAAAATAGCTTCCAATACTCTACTCAGCAAACTGGATGCAAACTATCACAGTGCCATCTGTTTTGTTACCAAAGCCCCTTATAACACCCACCACTGCGACCTGTATGCTCTAGTCGGCTGGCCCTCGCTACATATTCGTCGCCAGACCCACTGGCTCCAGGTCATCTATAAGTCGATGCTAGGTAAAGCTCCACCTTATCTCGGCTCACTGGTCACGATCTCAACACCCACCCGTAGCAAGCGCTCTAGCAGGTATATTTCACTGGCCATCCCCAAAGCCAACATGTCCTTTCGCCGCCTTTCTTTCCAGTTCTCTGCTGCAAATGACTGGAAGGAATTGCAGAAATCGCTGAAGCTGGAGACTAATATTTCCCTCACTAACTTTAAACATCAGCTATCTGAGCAGCTAACCGATCGCTGCAGCTGTACATAGCCCATCTGTAATTAGCCCACCCAATCTACCTACCTCGTCCCCATATTGTTTTTATTTACTTTTCTGCCCTTTTGCACACCAGTATTTCTACTTGCACATCATCATCTGCACTTCTATCACTCCAGTGTTAATTTGCTAAATTGTAACTACCTCGCTTCTCTGGCCTATTTATTGTCTTACCTCCTCACGCCATTTGCACACACTGTATATAGACTTAATTTTTGTATATTGTATTATTGACTGTACGCTTGTTTATTCCATGTGTAACTTTGTGTTGTTGTTTGTGTCACACTGCTTTGCTTTATCTTGGCCAGGTCGCAGTTGTAAATGAGCGCTTGTTCTCAACTAGCTTACCTGGTTAATCAAATAACCAGAATAGAAAGTGGAGTGGGAGGCCCCGGTGCACAACTGAGCAAGAGGACAAGTACATTAGAGTGTCTAGTTTGAGAAACAGATGCCTCACAAGTCCTCAACTGGCAGCTTCGTTAAATAGTACCCGTAAAACACCAGTCTCAATGTCAAAAGTGAAGAGGCGACTCCGGGATGCTGGCCTTTTAGGCAGAGTTGCAAAGAAAAATCCATTTCTCAGACTGGCCAATAAAAATAAAAGATTAAGATGGGCAAAAAAACACAGACACTGGACAGAGGAACTCTGCCTAGAAGGCCAGCATCATGTCTAAGTGACCCCACACATTTGAAAGGTAGTGTATGTATGGCAATAAGTAAGAAGACTGGGTTTGCATCCCAAATAGCACCCTATTCCCTATATAGCACACTTCCTTTGGCCAGGACACAGGGTTCCGTTCAGGAAACAGGGTGCCATTCACAACAGAATGACACTCTTACTCACGGTTGCACAAAAAGCGCTAACAGCGAATCACACCCCAAAATATTCTAATGAGCCGCCGGCCCTACATTTTAATTATCACTAAAAGAAAATAACAATTTTCTGAACTGCAAAGGCACCCTTGAGAAACCCTATATTCTTAATGTGTACAGTCCTAAGTGACATGTGAGCCATGTATATATGAGCCAAGTATAAATGTGCTAGTATCTTCAGCTCAGTACTTGACAGATGGACCATGTCCTAAACAGCACCCTGTTCCCTATATTGCACCCATAAGGTTAGAAAAGGTGATATATTGGAATGACTGCATGGCAGGAGGGGCAGCTGATTGACTGAACATCAAGCCCTTCCATTCCCAGTCCCATTCTCCCTTCCTCTTTAACCTCCCCCTTGCTACCATAAACCTTCATCCATTTTACTCAGTTGCTAATTAATGAGCTAGTTGGTAATTAGTCTCGAAGGAGTATTCCCCATCCCTGCTCCCCATGCCCAGACAAAGAGTTATATTTCTCCCCGACTCTAGCATGTGGTGGTAAAAGCACTATAGAAAGTTAACACTACAGCTTCAACAAATTGAAAATGCACTTTGTGTGATATTGTCTAGTCTGCACCACCTTGGAAATGTAATTAGCGTAATAAAAAAATCCATAAAAGTCTGTTTGCGCTAGAGACATCTGCATCTGCGGTGGAAGGTGGCAGAGCTACAACGATGTTGTCAGACTAGGATATATCCCAAAAATCAGTATTTTCACGAAAATGTCTGTAGTGTCTGAACCATTTGGGCTACATATGACCCCTCTATGGAAAGATTAAATTATCATGAACACGAGAGTGTTCTCCACTTTGCTCTACAACTCCCACAAGCATCCCGGGACTTGTCGAAGTCCTTACCGCCGATATGCCAACTTCTGACTGTAGCGTCAGAATGGTCTGGGCTACACGCTAAAGACGTCTAAATACTAGGTTCAGTTTGCTCCTACCAGAACTTGGCTAGGTGTAGCGAATGTCTGTGCCTCGCATAATTCCCTTGAAAATAAATTTGGTTATATTACTCTTTGTCCCTCTTGAGACGGCGTACACAACAACATACATTCACACTTTCCCCAAAAAGTCCAGATAAATCAAGAGATCTGGCATTATTTTTGTCAATTTTGCAGAGAAGGTCATATTCGCAGAATTTTCACATCTAGGATGTTTGGTGCAGTATCTCTCAAGTGAAAAAATGTGCATGAAAACGAGTTGTCCGTCTGCTCGAACAGACAAAATAAAACCTCCCAAACACCATAGCGAATTAAACTGTTTTGACTGGGATATGATAAACTCAATGAAGAAAAAAACATCATTTTGCAATGGGATTGTTTTTTCTCCCTGTCAATTTGGCCAGCAACAATTTTATTTATTGGCTCATTATTTTTTTTATCTACCGGAAGCCGTCAATAACCGGCAAACAGAAACCTCTCTCTCTCTCTCTCTCATAAATATGCACACAGACACACACACATAATGATAGGAAATTGTCTTTCTGAAAAACAATTAATTTCTCTGAGCTTTTAACACAATGCATATTAGTGACATCTGCTGGTCATCAATGAATATAAATAGACGATATTCATCAAACTCCATGGCACAGTGTTTAGTCGCTGGTGTTAATAGCCTACAATCAGTTAGAATAACAGGTTTGTATTTTACATAAGGCCCAAAATAATTCCTTTAAGTTTACTATTTTTGAAAAACTGTAATTCTATGGCATTATTCAGGTTGCTTAAAACAGAAGTTTATACAATACCAAATAAAATAAAGAATTTCAACAATGGGCAGAAAGTGTGGTTTCACATAAATCTATCTCCGAATAGAGTGCCTTTACCAGGACTCGACCCCATTTCCTGTCGTCTCTGAGTGTCCCTGACTCTACCTGCTGTGCTACTGTTCAATGCAGTAATTTGAACAAATCCTAACTTGATTACAAAGTACAGTATGGTGTCCAATAAAGGTCGGTCTTTGAAAGCAACTTGGAATTGAAGAAAGGACCAGAACCACGGTGAAATCAGTGGTATCTCACATTTTGCAACACAGTTTGTATCAACCAAAGCTTCGGACATTATTGATCAAGTGATAATGTTACTTTGAAATGAGCATCGGTACATTGTATCAGATCTGTAGTGCTTTGAAAACTGCATCGGAGCTCCGGTATCAATCGTCCAATCACTAAACACACTCACGCACAGTCATCATCATGCACATCCTTTATCGTATTCAAGCACACAATCGACTTGCACATTCGCACAAACGCATTTGTCTACAAAGCATTGTTTGAATCTTATTGAAGGATGTCAGCTTGTTTCACAATGACACAGAGACAGAGACAGAGGGGGAGAGATAGAGACAAAACAAAAGGAGAGTGGAGATAAACAGATAGCCAGACATTTGAGTTGTGACTCAGAATGCTAACGAGGCATTTCAGCATAGAGAGGGTAGGAAGGTGTGACTAGAAACAGGAAAATGTGAGACGCAAATACTCTTTCATGCCTCCTGGTGCCATGATAGCGTGCTTTATGTGTGTAACAAAAGCCATCTGGTAACACCTTTTTGTATAGTCTGCTAATTTGGTCATCCCTTTTTTGTTTCTTTTCACTGAAATTCACTATAGTTTAATAGTAATACTGTACAAATAACCAATATGTTTGAGCTATCTTCCCAATAAAGATAGCCTGGAACCAGGCTATTACCATTACATTTAATTATTTGATATAAGTACCAGAGAGTGCCCATTATATCCACAATATACCAGGTATATTTCATACCGGCCAGGTTCCTACCAATTGAAATGCCCTTTCACATTTGCATTCATGTGGAAAAACAGTCATTAAGCTTTCATCCAAAGCGTCTTACAAAACATTGACAATGACACATAATATATTCAGAGTGGTTCTGCAATGTGCTCTAACCCACTGAGCCATTGGATCCCCAGTTCCCACCTCAGAAGCAGGCAGACCACTGAGGTTGGACGGTTATCTGTCAAAACAAGACTAGAAATAAGTAGATATTAGGCCCAAGAAAATTCCATCAAAGGTCCGAATCAAATCTTAGTTGAATCCAAATTATTTGTGTGGTACATTTTGGGGTCAAAATTTTATTTGAGTTGAATCAAACAGACTGGTACGGCACTTTCTTATACACTTTGTTCTACATTAGTCGCAAATCAATGTTTGAAGGAGAGAGAGAACGTTTTATCAAGTATCCTTGGTGAATGGAAATAAGATGCTGCCAATGATTTTGACTGGCCGGTCTTTTTAATGCATTGATTGTGTATGGTCTATGGCTTGACTGGGCATGTTTTAAATCGAAGACTAAGTACCCAAACCCATAAGCGAAAACCCATAAGAAATGTTAATTAATTTGTTTCAGTACAATCTAAATAAAACTGGAACAAATATTACAGCAGGACGTCACTGAATATGTTTTTTATTTCACCTTTATTTAACCAGGTAGGCAAGTTGAGAACAAGTTCTCATTTACAATTGCGACCTGGCCAAGACAAAGCAAAGCAGTTCGACAGATACAACGACACAGAGTTACACATGTGTAACTCTGTGTCGTTGTATCTGTCAAACTGCTTTGATTTATCTTGGCCAGGTCGCAATTGTAAATGAGAACTTGTCAATAATACAGTATAAACAAGTCTATATACAATGTGAGCATGTTGATTGGGTGTCTCATTTGACGGACACAGTATACATGCAACCAACTGGTTTTAATTTTGTGGAACAAACACAATGAAAAAGAGATGCCGTTCAAATGCCTGTTGCCATGAATTTTAAACAAATAGCTCTGTCTGAGGAAAATCCTTGCAGTGTCGCTAAGCATTTGGAGTTGGTGGTGAAGTTTGTTAACACAAAGTTTGTCTGCTGCTCTTGAGGATGAGAATGGAACAGATACAGAGCATGCTCAACTAAGTCTACAGGCCATATGGGTGCTTCTGCTGAGCTAAAGGCAAACCTGAAAGATAAATGAATGGAGAGAGAAAACAGATATCCAACACATCATCCAGTGCTGTAGATTTATTTGGCACAAACTTAGGAAAGTGTGTGTGTGTGTGTGTGTGTGTGTGTGTGTGTGTGTGTGTGTGTGTGTGTGTGTGTGTGTGTGTGTGTGTGTGTGTGTGTGTGTGTGTGTGTGTGTGTGTGTGTGTGTGTGTGTGTGTCTGTGTGTGTGTGTGTGTGTGTGTGTGTGTCTGTGTGTGTGTGTGTGTGTGTGTGTGTGTGTCAGCATGTGGATGACGCTCAGGGAAAATAACAAACTCATTTATAAAACTGAATGTGTTGCGGTACTGAGCAACTTAGGTCATCATATGGGTGCTTGGCCAAAGGGTCGTCTAAAATTATGAACGTGTAAAAAAGACCAGAACTCATGTCATTGAGCTAAAATAGATTTATTTGACACACTCAGCGGAAACGTCTTGCTTGAGGAAAACCTAAAATCTCACAAAACTGAATCATGTGAAGTCAAGTGTCTCCTGAAGTGTCTCTCGTAGATCTAACAGCACGAGGCCTGCAGACCTGGGTTCAAATAGTATTTAAAAGTGGAACTCACAGCATTTTAGCAACATGGAATGTTTTAAAATCTGTTCATATACACCCCACAGGAAGAATATGACACCTTTTTTTTCTGACAATCAGATAAATTAGATATGGTCATTTTCACGTTTTCATAAATTTATAGAATGTTTGGGAATGATGTATAGTAAGGCATTTGTGAAAATTCTATAGCAATATAGAATGGGAAAGCGGCTGTTCGTTTAGATAAGTAATAGACACTGCAGTAAATAAAACCACAACATATGTCCTGTCCAGGACGAGAGTCTACGCAGACCGGTGCACCATAGCCAATCAGAGCTACAGTAAGCCTATATGCAAATTCAGTGTATTCCGGAAGTATTCAGACGCCTTCACTTTTTACTCATTTTCTTATGTTACAGCCTTATTATAAAATGTCTTAAATCGTTTAGGCCCTTGATCAATCTACACACAATACCCCATAATGACAAAGCATGAACATGTTATTTGACATTTTTGCACATTTCTAAGATGCAAAAAAACAAAATATCACATATACATAAGTATTAAAAACCCTTTACTCAGTACTTTGTTGAATCACCTTTGGCAGCGATTACAGCCTCAAGTCTTCTTGGGTATGACGCTACAAGCTTGGCACACCTGTATTTGGGGAGTTTCTGTCATACCCTGGCCATAGAGAGGCTTTTATTCTCTATTTTGGTTAGGCCAGGGTGTGACTAGGGTGGGCATTCTATGTTCATTTTCTTTGTTTTGGATTTCTGTGTTTGGCCGGGTGTCAATCAGAGGCAGCTGGGTCTCAATCAGAGGCAGCTGTCTATCGTTGTCTCTGATTGAGAACCATACTTAGGTAGCCTTTTCCCACCTGTGTGGTGTGGGTAGTTATTTTCTGTTTAGTGTGTTTTGCACCTGACGGAGCTGTTTCGGTTGTTCTTTTGTTACTTGTTGTATTTGGTGTTCAGTTTAATAAATAACATGAACACGTACAACGCTGCACCTTGGTCCTCACCTTCTTCCACCATCGGCCGTTACAGTTTCTCCCATTCTTCTCTGCAGATCCTCTCAAGCTCTGTCAGGTTGGATGGGGAGCATTGCTGCACGGCTATTTTCAGGTCTCTCCGCAGATGTTAGATCGGGTTCAAGTCCGGGCTCTGGCTGGGCAGCAACATTCGTTGTCCTGTTGGAAGGCGAACCTTCATCTCTGCCCGAGGTCCTGAGCACTCTGGAGCAGGTTTTCATCAGATACTTTGCTCTGTTCATCTTTCCCTCAATCCTGACTAGTCTCTCAGTCCCTGCAGCATCCCCACAGCATGATACTGCCACCACCATGCTTCACTGTAGGCATGGTGCCAGGTTTCCTCCAGATGCAACGCTTGGCATTCAGGCCAAAGAGATCGATCTTGCTTTCATCAGACCAGACAATCTTGTTTGTCATGGTCTGAGAGTCATGTAGGTGCCTTTTGGGAAACTCCAAGCGGGCTGTCATGTGCCTTTTACTGAGGAGCTTCTGGCCACTGTACAATAAAGGCCTGATTGGTGGAGTGCTACAGTGATGGTTATCCTTCTGAAAGGTTCTCTCATCTCCACAGAGGAACTCTTGAGCTCTGTCAGAGTGACTATCAGGTTCTTGGTCACCTCCCTGACCAAGGCCCTTCTCCACTGATTCCTCTGTTTGGCCGGGCGGCCAGCTCTAGGAAGAGTCTTTGGTAGTTCCAAACTTCTTCCATTTAGGAATGATGGATGCCACTTTTCTTGGGGACCTTCAATGCTCCAGAAATGTTTTGGTACCCTTCTCCAGATCTTCGACCTCATGGCTTGGTTTTTGTTCTGACATACACTGTCAACTGTAGGACCTTATATAGACAGGTGCCTTTCCAAATCATGTCCAATCAATTGAATATACCACAGGTGGACTCCAATGAAGTTGTAGAAACATCTCAACGATGATCAATGGAAACAGGATGCACCTGAGCTCAATTTCGAGTCTTATAGCAAAGGGTCTGAATACTTATGTAAATAAGGTTATTGTATTTTTTAATACATTTGCAAAAATGTCTAAGAACATGTTTACACTTTGTCATTATTGGGTATTGTGTGTAGATTGATCACAAAAACATTTAATTTAATCCATTTTAGAATAAGGCTGTAAAGTAACAACTTGTGGAAAAAGGGAAAGTGTCTGAATACTTTCCGAATGCACTGTAAGCCACTTGGCACAAGGGCCTGCCATCATTCACTTTGAACTTTACAGGCAGTAGCAACAGCGCGACTTCAGACCGCATTCACCAAAAGCCACAAAATACACCTGAATGGATTTCAGCAAATACAGTGGGGCAAAAAAATATTTAGTCAGCCACCAGTGCAAGTTCTCCCACTTAAAAAGATGAGAGGCCTGTAATTTACATCATAGGTACACTTCAACTAGAACTTGCACAATTGGTGGCTGACTAAATACCTTTTTGCCCCACTGTATGTAAACACGATGGGAGTCTTACATTTGGGAACTTCACAGTCTTATTGATAAGACAACCATGAAAAGGTAGGCTCTTTCTTTCTCTGTTATGCACACCAACAACAACAAAATCAACAGCTAATGCTAGTCAGAGCAGGATGAGCTAAAAATCTAATGAGAGCATATTAGATAAACTTTCAAACTTTTTCAGCTAGTTGGCCATCAAAATTGCACTGATAAACGATGGGGAATAATAGCCTGCTCTTCCTTCTGCAGCTTGCCTGCCAATGCATGCTTGTCCCAACCCAGGTTTTGACAACTGAATGGAAACTTGCCTGCCTGCCCAGCCATTTGATCGATGCCAGTGCATTTGATTGACAAGAGATATCCTAACTAGCATAGCTAGGTAGCAAAGCAATTACCATTGATTGCTAGCTAACCAAATGACACCTGTGCATCTCTAACTGTAGCCAACAAAAACTGATATGAGGGGAAACAGTTGGTCACTCACCCACTCCTCCAATGACATGATATTCTCCCAGCAGCTATCTGGCTAATGTTAGGGACCATTTTTTTAGCTTGCTAAATAAAAGCTAGCTATATAAATAGATCCGCTATCCTAGGGTTGTCAATAAGTCAATCAGTGCACAGACCATATTGTAAAAACTCTGAATTCGCGGGCCAGACAGCCAATTTGCTTTTCAAAAAAAACATGCAACTGCGACCCTGTCACGATCGTCATAATAAGTGGACCAAAGTGCAGCGGGATCTGGGTTCCACATATTTTATTACTAAGTGAAACACACAGCAAAACAACAATCTCAAACAAAACGTGACACTAACATAGTGCTCACAGGCAACTATACAAAGTCAAGATCCCACAAAGCACAATGGTGAAATGGCTACCTAAATATGATCCCCAATCAGGGACAACGATAAACAGCTGCCTCTGATTGGGAACCATACCAGGCCAACATAGATATATAATTCACCTAGATAAACCACCCTAGTCACTGTCACACCCCAACCAACAAAGAGAATAAACAGCTCTCTATGGTCAGGGCGTGACAGACCCAAACTGGCCATTTGTTTTATTTGAAAAATACGTCCCTTTATAATGTACAATTATGTACATAGGATGCTGTATACAGCATTTTAACATATAAAACAATAAATAATAATAAGATATACATAATATTGGCCTGCCTTTTCTGCTATGCTAATAGATGTGTATAATATGCTGCGACCCAGATAAAAAAGTAAGTATTTAATAACTCCAAATAACAAAACATAGCTATAGGTTGTCGAAACATTTGAACTTAAAACATGTTTTTCATTGTGCACTGCATGAATCACCGGTGCGGTTGAATGCAACACTGCTGTGTGGTGCACTCAAATTGTAGCTATCGTACTTGAACAGCCAACATAGGCTTCTGCTCAAATGTTGCTGTAATAGGTCTACATATTTCTGTTGCATGGTGTTTTGTTGCAGGTTCTGTTTTTTGGTTATTAATTGTCAAGCTTTAAAAACTGAAGCCACACTGCAACATTTTACTAGCCTAACTAGGACTGTAAAGGATGTGTCTGTACACTTTTCCTCTGCTGTGCGCTGTAAACAGGACACACGATGCTCAATTGAAGTTGAATTCACCGAGCTCATCAGGCTGTAATTTCATAAAGTAGATAACTCAACTGTTGACTCATGTATACTCATTTGTGTGTCCTATTCAGCCTGCGGGCCTTGTGTTTGATACATGTGTGCTAGCCTATTAGCCACGCTATGAATGACTTTTGATCATTGCCCTTGCTAGTTTGATTGTATTGACATTCCCAGCTTAGTTACAGTTATCTGTTTTTGTTTAAAATATTGAGTAATTTAAACTGAAACAGTGCATCCCGAATGGGCTTTGGCAGCAAACAATATACCATGCCCGCTGTGACCTAACACAACCTAATAGCAATATTTTTGGGACTACTAAGAAATGCATTGGTGAATTATATTAATAATAAATTGAACTACATCCATCTATAGTTGAAGTCGGAAGTTTACATACACCTTAGCCAACTACATTTAAACTCAGTTTTTCACAATTCCTGACATTTAATCCTAGTAAAAATTCCCTGTCTTAGGTCAGTTATTTTAAGAATTTGAAATGTCAGAATAATAGTTGATAGAATGATTTATTTCAGCTTTTATTTCTTTCATCACATTCCCAGCGGATCAGAAGTTTACATACACTCAATGAGTATTTGGTAGCATTGCCTTTAAATTGTTTAATTTGAGTCAAATGTATCGGGTAGCCTTCCACAAGCTTCCCACAATAAGTTGGGTGAATTTTGGCCCATTCCAACTGGCAGAGCTGAGTCAGGTTTGTAGGCCTCCTTGCTCGTACATGCTTTTTCAGTTCTGCTCACACATATCTACAGGATTGAGGTCAGGGCTTTGTGATGGCCACTCCAATACCTTGACTTTGTTGCACCAGTCCCTCCTGGAGCAAAGCACCCCCACAACATGATTCTGCCACCCCCGTGCTTCACGGTTGGGATGGTGTTTTTCGGCTTGCAAGCCTCTCCCTTTTTACTCCAAACATAACAATGGTCATTATGGAAAAAAAATTCAATTATTTTTTCATCAGATCAGATGACATTTCAACAAAAACTGCGATCTTTGTCCTCACGTGCAGTTGCAAACCATAGTCTGTCTTTTTTATTTAGGGTTTTGGAGCAGTGGCTTCTTCCTTGCTGAGTGGCCTTTCAGGTTATGTCGATATAGAACTCTTTTTACTTTGGATATAAATGCTTTTGTACCTGTTCCCACCAGCATCTTCACAAGGTCCTTTGCTGTTGTTCTGGAATTGATTTGCACTTTTTGAACCAAAGTACGTTCCTCTCTAGGACACAGAACACGTCTCTGTCCTGATCGGTATGACGGCTACGTGGTCCCATGGTGTTTATTCTTGCGTACTATTGTTTGTACAGATGAACGTGGTACCTTCAGGCTGGATGAACCAGACTCGTGGAGGTCTACAATTCTTTTTCTGAGGTCTTGGCTAATTTCTTTTGATTTTCCCATGATGTCAAGCAAAGAAGCACTGTGTTTGAAGGTAGGCCTTTAAACACATCCACAGTTGCACCTCCAATAGACTCAACTCAAGTCAATTAGCCTAGCAGAAGCTTCTAAAGCCATGACATCATTTTCTGGAATTTTCCAAGCTGTTGAAAGGCACAGTCAACTTAGTGTATGTAAACTTCTGACCCACTGGAATTGTGATACAGTGAATTATTGGAATTGTTGGGAAAATGACTTGTGTCATGCACAAAGTAGGTGTCCTGACCGACTTGCCAAAACTATAGGTTGTTAACCTTTCTGGCGCAGACGTTCTGCTAGCAATCCACCTCGACAACATCCGGTGAAAATGCAGAGTGCGAAATTCAAATGACAGAAATAGAAACATTTAACATTCATGAAAATACAAGTGTCATACATCAAAATAAAGCTTAGCTTCTTGTTAATCCAGCCGCTGTGTCAGATTTCGAAAAGGCTTTACGGCGAAAGCACACCATGCGATTATCTGAGGACAGCGCCCCGCATACAAAAGCATGAAAAACATTTTTCAACCAGGCAGGTGCGATATAATAAAAGCCTTAGCTTTGAAGATCTTCTTCTGTTGGCACTCCAAAAGGTCCCAGCTACATCACAAATGGTCCTTTTGTTTGATAAAGTCCTTCTTTATAACTCCAAAAACTCAGTATAGCTTGTTTAAAAAATCAATCCCAAACGTTACCAATAAACTTCTCCAAACAAGTCAAACAACGTTTATAATCAAACCTACGTAAATAAATAATACAATTTAAGACGAAGAATCGTTGTTGTCTTTAACGGAGATAAACAACCAAGAACCTCTCATCCACACGCATGAAAACACTACAGCCAAAATGGAAGCCAAACTACAAATTCTTGCTCATTTTTCCAACAACAAGCCTGAAACTCTTTCTAAAAATTATTTTAACAGTTATAGAAACGTTAGAGTGTTTTCGATCCAAATCTACCAATTATATGCATATCCTAGCTTCTAGGCCTTAGTAACAGGCAGTTTACTTTGGGCACACTTTTCATCCGGATGTCAAAATACTGCCCCTTAGCCCAAAGAGGTTTTAACAAGAAATGTGTGGTGTGGTTGAAAAACAAGTTTTAATGACTCCAACTTAAGTGTATGTAAACTTCAGACTTCAAACTGTATTCTGCCAACATTGCCTTACTCTACGTCATGGAATTTTGAGTCAAATAGAACCTATTTTTAAAACCTCTTATAAAGTTGGTTTTGAAGCTAAAGTGCTAATTTTATATTTTTTAATGATATTGTTGCCTATTTCATATCTGCAAAGTAGTTAAAACGCTGCAAGTTCACCTTTAAACGCTTGATTGAGCCTGCCTGGAGTGTTTGAGCCTGCCTGGGAGTGCACATTTGGGACTATTCCATTGTTAACGTTGTGCCATATGAGCTCAATCAAGCGTAGATACTTGGAAGAAAACAAATACTTTTTGAACCCAGGTCTGGAGAGAGAGTATTTCCATCCCAGTCCTTCCAATACCTCCACTGGTACATGGCATTACTGTCAGGACTGTGCTATCAGTGGGTTGCAGGCACTGCTTAGGATGGGCCAAAACTGCCCTCTTCTTTTCTCTCTCTTTCTTCCCATCCTCATTAGCATACTCGTCCTCCAATATGAGTTTACTCTCCAATATGAGTTTACTCTCCATCTCTCCCTCCAGTCTCTGAATCATTTCCCCCAAAATGTGAATCTTCTTGAATGTCTTCTTTCTCTCCTTTGTTTCCTTTGAAGATGGACATACATATATATGCTACACATAAACTTGTACTTGCACATATATTCTCTTCCTCCCTCTCTAGCACTGATTTGGCAGATAGTGGCTAGTTTTCAAAAAGGTTATGCTTGCAATGATCGTGAAATATAGTTGTTTTGCCTACTTTAGTTGAATGCAATGATTTAGTTGCTCTGGATTTTTGTGCCTGGTAAATGACTAAAATAACTCAGACTCTACCCACTCTACTCACATGCATGTTGTGAGAGGGTGTTTTTCCTCAACAGACCCTGGATATTGATCTCTGTTGTCTCTGTTGCAGGTGTAAAGAGGGTTACCACGGACTACGCTGTGACCAGTTTGTACCCAAGACGGACTCCATCTTATCTGACCCAAGTACATGTCTTCCTGTATTGATCCTGCAGAAAAGTTCAAACAAAAGAGTATTAGGGAGTTATCTGTCTTCTATTTTTTATTTTATTTAACTAGGCAAGTCAGTTAAGAACAAATTCTTATTTTCAATGACAGCCTAGGAACAGTGGGTTAACTGCCTCGTTCAGGGCCAGAACAACAGATTTTTACCTTGGCAGCTCGGGGATTTGATCTTGCAACCTTTCAGTTACTGGCCCAATGCTCTAACCCCACTGCAGGGGGGTTGGCAGGTAGCCTGGTGGTTAGAGCAGGTTTGTGGTTTGAATCCCAGAGCTGACAAGGTAAAAATGTGTCATTCTGCCCCTGTACAAGGCAATTAACCCACTGTTCCCTGGTAGGCCGTTATTGTAAATAAGAATTTGTTCTTAACTGACTTGCCTAGTTAAATAAAGGTTACATTTTTAAATATACCGTATTACTCTGGTCAAGATAAATACAAACTTATTGAGCCAGGCTTCACATTATCCCCTCCAGCAAAGGAGACATAAACTGTGTAGGCCAGAAGACACACAAATACATCAAATCCTTGTTTAACTTCATCAAGTCAAAGAAGAGAAAGTATCCTTGAGTTTACTTTCTCTTGTTTAAAAGTACTTCTAGCATTTTAGCTTGAGGTGTGTTTGTTTACCCCTTGAGTATACTCAGTGTTGCTGCAATGTCATTGAATTTATTCCAAATCTGATATGCCAAAAATATGTCATTACCTTTCTCTGGAATTATGGATATTTTCATTACCTACCAATATCAACATTTGATTAGTACATTAGTAAATTTGGATTCAAATGCATTTATCTTTTAAGTGGTATGAATTGCTTGAGTGTAACACGTGCAGTGTCTTTCTGTTGGAGAATTAGAATTGAGAAAGTAGATGTGGCCATCACACGAACATGAAATCAATATAAAGCTCATTACAGTTTAGTTAGTACCAAAGATTTGAACTGGTTCAGGGAACGGAACTATAACTACATTATTTGAGGAACAGAACTCGAAACGAAAGTGATCTATAGTGTTCTGCAACAGAACCGTTATTTTAAAATCAGGGGACCTGGTTAATAATGTTATTTTACGTTCCGGGCATTTTTTTCCAGTCCCACAAAAATCCTAACAAAATGCCTATGCAAAGCTCTCACTAAGTCACTTGGAAACTTATCCCAGCATCTGCCTGCTAGCTGAACATTTTTGTTAGTGGGTGTGCGTGTAAGCTACCTGCCTCTCTCCTCTGAATAATAGGTTACTGTAGCTTAGAGGCAACATTACAAGCATGGTTCAGAAATTAGGGAGAGATGTTTAAAAGAATGGATTAACTTTTTCAATGCTACTGTAGTTAAGGACACTATAGTTATTATGTTTCACGTTGAATTTATTAACTGCAAAAGGGTAAGACTTGTTTTTAATTCTAGTGCGGCTCTGCACACTTTGTTAGCTAGCTAATGTTAAACCAACTTGGAAGTTCAAAGACATTCAAAGTTCCTCCATAGAAGCCGCTCCTCTGTAGGTATAATTCTTTGGGCCTAATTCAGATAATGTAAGTCATAACAAGATGCCCAGCTCACAAAGACAAGCTTCCTCCACCCTCTCACGCCCTCTCCTCACCTGCAACATTTCAGTTTCATCTTGCACCCTACACTGTGACTGGCAGCACAGTGTGTGTGTTTGTCTTCCATTATGATTAAACCATGCTGTTACGGAAAAATACAACTTGCTCTTAACGACTTTCCTATGCAGTTTAAATCACTTACCCGCTCCATAGCAAGCTGCTCTATCCGCACTGATTGGTGAAGTAATGCAATGTTGAGCTAAGTGTAACAAATATTTTGATTTCAGAGGTTTAAAAAGGAACGGAAAGGAACGATATAAACTGGTACTTTGTTTTGGTTTGATCCGGTTAAGAAATGTACTTTGCTGGTCAGAACAGTGGAATGGAATGAAGAAAGTAATGGTTCTGTTCAGAACTAAATTATTCAAATTTTTCTTTTGTTCCAACCCCTGTTTAGAACAGTCTAAAGCAGTGGTATTTAAAGTCACGGTAATTGCAGTGGTTTAAAAATATATATATATATATATATATTCTGTACAGTACCAATCAAAAGTTGACACACCTACTCGTTCAAGGATTTTATTTTTACTATTTTCTGCATAGAATAATAGTGAAGACATAAAAACGATGAAATAACATATGGGATCATATAGAAAGTGTTAAACAAATCCAAATATATTTTATATTTATATTCTTCAAAATAGCCACCCTTTGCCTTGATGACAGCTTTACACACTCTTGGCATTCTCTCAACCAGCTTCACCTGGAATGCTTTTCCAACTGTCTTGAAGGAGTTCCCACATATGCTGAGCAGTTGTTGGCTGCTTTTCCTTCACTCTGTGGTCCAACTCGTCCCAAACCATCTCAACTAGGTTGAGGCCGGGCCAGGAGGTGTGTTGGGTCATTGTCCTGTTGAAAAACAAATGATAGTCCCACTAAGAGCAAACCAAAGGGATGGCGTATCGCTGCAGAATTATGTGGTAGCCATGCTGGTTAAGTGTGACTTGAATTCCTAAACAAATCACGACAGTGTCACCCTCAAAGGACCCCCACACTATCACACCTCCTCCTCCATGCTTCACGGTGGGAACCACACACGCAGAGATCATCCGTTCACCTACTCTGCATCTCACAAAGACACGGTGGTGGGAACAAAAAATCTCAAATTTGGACTCATGAGACCAAAGGACAGATTTCCACAGGTCTAATGTCCATTGCTCGTGTTTTTGGGCCCAAGCAAGTCTCTTCTTCTTATTGATGTCCTTTAGTAGTGGGTTCTTTGCTGAAATATGACCATTAAGGCCTGATTCACGCAGTCTCCTCTGAACAGTTGATGTTGAGATTTGTCTGTTACTTGAACTCTGTGATGCATTTATTTGGGATGCAATTTCTGAGGCTGGTAACTCTAATGAACTTATCCTCTGCAGCAGAGGTAACTCTGGGTCTTCCTGTCCTGTGGCGGTCCTCGGGAGAG
Source organism: Oncorhynchus nerka (assembly GCF_034236695.1). Lineage (NCBI taxonomy): Eukaryota > Metazoa > Chordata > Actinopteri > Salmoniformes > Salmonidae > Oncorhynchus > Oncorhynchus nerka. The sequence continues at coordinate 33,079,605 of NC_088418.1, forward strand.
TCAATTTCATTATAGCACTTGGTTATTCCGACTGCACTTGAAGGAAGAAACTTTCAAAGTTCTTGAAATGTTTCGTATTGACTGACCTTCATGTCTTAAAGTAATGATGGACTATAGTTTCTCTTTGCTTATTTTAGCTGTTCTTACCATAATATGGACTTCTGTATACCACCCCTACCTTGTCATAACACAACTGACTGGCTCAAACGCATTAAGAAGGAAAGAAATTCCACAAATTAACTTTTAAAAAGGCACACCTGATAATGAAAATGCTAAATATATTTAGATTTGTTTAACACTTTTTTTGGTTACTACATGATTCCATATGTGTTATTTCATAGTTTTGATGTCTTCTACTAAAGTAGAAAATATTTTAAAAATTAAGAAAAACCCTGGAATAATTATGTGTCCAAACTTTTGAGTGATATTTGGACACCCTTTCAAATTAGTGTATTCGGCTATTTCAGCCACACCCATTGCTGACAGGTCTTTAAAATTGAGCACACAGCCATGCAATCTCCATAAACAAACAATGTCAGTAGAATGGCCTTACTGAAGAGCTCAGTGACTTTCAACGTGGCACCGTCATAGCATGCCACCTTCCTATCAAGTCAGTTCATTAAATTTCTTCCCTGCTGTTATTGTGAAGTGGAAACATCTAGGAGCAACAAAGGCTCAGCCGCAAAGTGGTAGGCTACACCAGCTCACAGAGTGGGAACGTTGAGTGCTGAAGCGCATAGCGCTTAAAAATCATCTATCCTCGGTTGCAACACTCACTACCAAGTTCTAAACTGCCTCTGGAAGCAACGTCAGCACAAGAACTGTTCGTCGGGAGCTTCATGAAATGGGGTTCCATGGCTGAGCTACAGCATACAATGACATTCTAGATAATTCTGTGCTTCAAACGTTGTGTCTGCAGCAAGTCCCTGCAGCAATGTTCCAACATCATGTGGAAAGCCTTCCCAGAAGAGTGGAGGCTGTTATAGCAGCAAAGGGGGAACAACTCTATATTAATGACCATGATTTGGGAATAAGATGCTCGACGAGCAGGTGTCCATATATTTTTGGTCATGTAGTGTAGTTTCCTTACAGACAATGAAGAATTACCAAGACGGCACCGATCTGATTGATGAGTAAGTATATTAAAATTGTGACATTGTTTGGAAATATTTGCTGTGTTGATAATGCATGGGTTATTTGGTTAATTTGAAAATAATTACTTTTTGCTGAGTTGATAATGGTATTGTCAAAGGCATGTAGGCACTACACTGTGTGCATATGGGAGTAGCCTAGTCTACAATAATAATGTCATTGGATGTGCTAGTATATTTATTTTATTTAATAATTACATTTTAAATGAAAATATACATACATGGTGATATAGGATATATAAGCCTAGTCTATAATTTACATTGTAACTACCCCTACACCCATGTCATTGTGGACTGGGGGTAGGGGACATTCACACCCACACTGAGTTGAATGGCTACTTCATTCAGTGATAACATTATCGTCGAATAAACTTTTATTCACTGTGTGCATATGGGAGTAGCCTAGTCTACAATAATAATGTCATTGGATGTGCTAGTATATTTATTTAATGTAATAATTACATTGTAAATGTAAATATACACACATGGTGATGATATAGGATATACACTGAGTACAACATTAGGAACAACCCCCCCATACACACACACACACTTTTGCCCTCAATCCATTTCTCAATTGTCTCAAGACTTAAAAATCATTATTTAACCTTCCTCTACACTGATGAAATTGGATTTAACAGGTGACATCAATAAGAGATCATAGCATTCACCTGGTCAGTCCATGTCGTGGAAAGATCAGGTGTTCTTAATGTTTTGTATACTTAGTGCATGTTACATTGCAATACATTGCCCCTACAGGGGGGTAGAGAAAAGTGTTTCACTGGCTGTAAATATTCACACTCACTGAGTTGAATGGCTGTAAACATTCACACTCTCATTGAGACTACTTAATTCACTGGCTATCTCTGGGAGCATGGTAATGAAGGCTTTTCAGCTTTTGAAATGTGTTAATGTAGAATTAATTTCTAAATCTACTTTTCTTTTAGTCAAGAACAGGTGGATGAGTCACAAGGGTACAGTGCAGTCCCCTGGAACAATTTGAGCTCTTCTTCAGTGCCGGTGTGGTCAGAACATTGAGTGACTACAGAAACCAACTGCAGACCGGAATATTGCCAATGGTGAAGAAAACAAAAAAACTATCAACCCCAAAGAGTTGTTCAAGTTTATTGGGATTGTTCTGTACATCGCCTAAAATGGGAATATTTTAAAAAGATGGAGTTTCAAGAAATGACACCCATTTGAAGTGTAATGAGTGTGATGTGAACCCCTCTGTGTCAATGTTGAAAGGAACTGCTCCCATCTCTGGCACATGTAGATGTGCCATAAATGGAAGTAGATGGCAAAAGAGATAGAAATATGAAGGAAAGGGTGTGAAGAAGAAAAACACTTTGATCTAAAATGAGTGTGGGGTTCCCTCTTGTGTCCCTTTTTTGTCATTACTTATGAGAAATATATACTGAACAAAAATATAAACACAACATGCAACAATTTTAAGGATTTTAGTGAATTACAGTTCAAATAAGGAAATCAGTCAATTGAAATAAATTCATTATGCCCTAATCTATGGATTTCACATGACTGGGCAGGGGTGCAGCCATGGGTGCTAGGCCCACCCACTGGGGAGCCAGGCTCAGCCAATCAGAATGAGTTTTTCCAGACCAAAGGGATTTATTACAGCTAGAAATACTCCTCAGGTTCATCAGCTCTCCGGGTAGCTGGTCTCAAACGATCACACAGGGGAATTCACTAAAACAACATTGGAGGCGGCTTATGGTAGACACATTAACATTACATTATCTGGCAACAGCTATTGTGGACATTCCTCTGCAGTCAACATGCCAATTGCACGCTGCCTCAAAACTTGAGACATCTGTGGCATTGAGTTGTGTGACAAAATTACACAATTTAAAGTGGTATTTTATTGTTCTAAGCACAAGGTTTACCTGTGTAATCATGCTGTTTAATCAGCTTCTTGATATGCCACACCTGTCAGGTGGATGGATTATCTTGGGCAATGAAGAAATGTTCACTAACAGGGATGTAAACAAATGTTTGCACAACATTTGAGAGAAATAAGCTTTTTGTGCGTATGGAGCATTTCTTTTATTTCAGCCATGAAACATGGGACCAACTCTTTACATGTTGTGTTTATGTTTTTGTTGAGTACATATTGCTTTCAATGCTGACTAGAATAATGCAGTTGAAAAATAAAAATGTTCATTTTGGGTGATTTTGTTTTGTTCTGTTGAAAAATGGATGTGGGCAGTAGTCCCGAAAATGTATATAATTGTTTGTTTCATTGATATTTGTGCCCCCAAATACTTGTGCCCCCAAGTACAGATATTCTCAACACCTGGGGCAGCCACAACCGGGTGTTGGATATTTTGTAAATTATGGTTTGCAGTGCTTTTCACAATAAAAAATTAAGAATATCAACATGTGTTTTCGCCTTTTTTGCCTTTATGGCACATTATCATTAATATAGGTGTCTCAAAAGTTTGTTTTGACATTTTACTTCTTGTATCTGAGCGTGGACTGAATCCATAGCCATTTAGCACTTGATTTATACAGAGCACTGTAGAAGCAAAAATGTTCATGACTTAGATCGAGGCAGAGGCAAAATACTGAGCTGACTACGCTGACTGTGCTAGGGGCAGACTCTACTAAACTGGCATCCTGGCTAACAGCCTGCTGCCTGGCCTGCACCCTATCTCATTAGATAAGATGAGAGCACCCCTCCAACTAGGATGGAGCCCGCCACTCCTCAGCAGGCCAGGCTTGGTCCTGTTTGTGGGTGAGTCCCAGAAGGAGGGCCAATTATCTACAAATGTAATCTTTTGAGAGGGGCAGAAAAAAAAATTCAACCAGCGATTGAGTTTTGGTATTTTATTAGGATCCCCATTAGCTGTTTCAAAAGCAGAATCTGATCTCCTGGGGTCCACACAAAACATGAAACATGACATAATACAGAACATTAACAGACAAGAACAGCTCAAGGACATAACTACATTTTTTTTTTTAAAGGTACACGTAACCTACATATCAATACATTCACACAAACTATCTAGGTCAAATAGGGGGGAAGCGTTGTGCCATGCGGTGTTGCTTTATCCAGGGTTTTTATAACCAGGTTTGCGGTTCATTTGAGCAATATGAGATGGAACATTGTTTGTTCTGGATTTGGGGACTGTGGAAAAAAAAACTGGTGGCATGTCTGGTAGGGTAAGTGTGTGTCAGAGCTGTGTGTAGACTATGCAAACAATTTGGGATTTTCAACAAATTCATATTTCTTATAAAAAGAAGAAGTGATGCAGTCAGTCTCTCCTCAACACTTTGCCAAGAGAGACTGGCATGCATAGTATTTTTTATCAGCACTCTGATTCCAAGATGGCGGATTCCAAGATGGCGTAGCAGTAAGTCCTGTCGTGTCGTGTCTCTGTATATATCTCTTTCGTTTTTTACATATTTTTCTTCGCATATCTCTTTAAAAACTTTTTGCTAAACCTAAGCTTCCAATTACTCTTCTGCAACCCGCATCACCCAATGGTAGCTTTTTTTCCTAAAGTATTTATATTTATATTTACTTGGAACCGGAACCCCTCAACTGAAGCTCAACTGAAGCTAGCCAGCAAACCACTAGCCATGCTAGCGGTCTTCAGCTAACCGGTCATCAGCTAACCTTCAGCCCGAAAGCTCTCGCCAGTTCGAACAACGCGACTCTAACCAGAGCATAACGTACCTATTTTTTTTTTTTCTTCCCCGGATTCCCACCGCAAATGGAAAATTTTTCAGCTGGATCTTCACAACTAGCTATCTAGCTATCTATGAACTGTTAGCTTGCTAGCACAGGCCTGCTAACCGTCTGCATCGCCGCGTCCCAAACACCCATATTTACTTTCTATCTCTTTTGGATTTTTAATTTGTTTATACCTTCCGGAAACCTGCCTCACCCAATGTGATACGGAATCGCTATTATTTTTAATTTTTTTAGAACACACTCAAGAACCTCCAGAAGCTAACCAGCTAACTAGCTACAAGCTATTTAGTCATTGTTCGTTTTTTTTTTACCTGGATAACACTCGCCAGTCCAGCTTCCCTGCCCCATCCAACGCTGCCCCCTGGACACTGATCTCTTGGCCACATAGCTGATGCACGCTGGACTGTCCAATAATCACGGTACTCCATTCTGCTTGTTTGTTTTATCTGTTGGCCCCGTTGCCTAGTCAACGCCATTTTACCTGCTGTTGTCGTGCCAGCTGATTAGCTGTTGTTGTCTAACCTACTGTTTTAGCTAGCTTTCCCAATTCTACACCTGTGATTACTGTATGCCTCGCTGTATGTCTCTCTCAAATGTCAATATGCCTTGTATACTGTTGTTCAGGTTAGTTATCATTGTTTTAGTTCACAATGGACCCCCTAGTTCCACTCCTCATACCCCTGATAACTCCTTTGTCCCACCTCCCACACATGCGGTGACCTCACCCATTACAACCAGCATGTCCAGAGATACAACCTCTCTCATCATCACCCAGTGCCTGGGCTTACCTCCGCTGCACCCGCACCCCACCATACCCCTGTCTGCGCATTATGCCCTGAATATATTCTACCATGCCCAGAAACCTGCTCCTCTTATTCTCTGTCCCCAACGCTCTAGGCGACCAGTTTTGATAGCCTTTAGCCGCACCCTCATACTACTCCTTCTCTGTTCCGCGGGTGATGTGGAGGTAAACCCAGGCCCTGCATGTCCCCAGTCACCCTCATTTGTTGACTTCTGTGATTGAAAAAGCCTTGTTTCATGCATGTCAACATCAGAAGCCTCCTCCCTAAGTTTGTTTTACTCACTGCTTTAGCACACTCTGCTAACCCTGATGTCCTTGCTGTGTCTGAATCCTGGCTCAGGAAGGCCACCAAAAATTCAGAGATTTCCATACCCAACTATAACATCTTCCGTCAAGATAGAACTGCCAAAGGGGGAGGAGTTGCAGTCTACTGCAGAGATAGCCTGCAAAGTAATGACATACTTTCCAGGTTCATACCCAAACAGTTCGAACTACTAATTTTGAAAATTACTCTCTCCAGAAATAAGTCTCTCACTGTTGCCGCCTGCTACCGACCCCCCTCAGCTCCCAGCTGTGCCCTGGACACCATTTGTGAATTGATCGCCCCCATCTAGCTTCAGAGTTTGTTCTGTTAGGTGACCTAAACTGGGATATGCTTAACACCCCGGCAGTCCTACAATCTAAGCTAGATGCCCTCAATCTCACACAAATCATCAAGGAACCCACCAGATACAACCCTAACTCTGTAAACAAGGGCACCCTCATAGACGTCATCCTGACCAACTGGCCCTCCAAATACACCTCCGCTGTCTTCAACCAGGATCTCAGCGATCACTGCCTCATTGCCTGTATCCGCTACGGAACCGCAGTCAAACGACCACCCCTCATCACTGTCAAACGCTCCCTAAAACACTTCTGTGAGCAGGCCTTCCTAATCGACCTGGCCTGGGTATCCTGGAAGGACATTGACCTCATCCCGTCAGTTGAGGATGCCTGGTCATTCTTTAAAAGTAACTTCCTCTCCATTTTAGATAAGCATGCTCCGTTCAAAAAATGCAGAACCAAGAACAGATACAGCCCTTGGTTCACTCCAGACCTGACTGCCCTCAACCAGCACAAAAACATCCTGTGGCAGACTGCAATAGCATCGAAGAGTCCCCGTGATATGCAACTGTTCAGGGAAGTCAGGAACCAATACACGCAGTCAGTCAGGAAAGCTAAGGCCAGCTTCTTCAGGCAGAAGTTTGCATCCTGTAGCTCCAACTGCAAAAAGTTCTGGGACACTGTGAAGTCCATGGAGAACAAGAGCACCTCCTCCCAGCTGCCCACTGCACTGAGGCTAGGTAACACGGTCACCACCGATAAATCCATGATTATCGAAAACTTCAATAAGCATTTCTCAACGGCTGGCCATGCCTTCCGCCTGGCTTCTCCAACCTCGGCCAACAGCTCCGCCCCCCCGCAGCTCCTCGCCCAAGCCTCTCCAGGTTCTCCTTTACCCAAATCCAGATAGCAGATGTTCTGAAAGAGCTCCAAAACCTGGACCCGTACAAATCAGCTGGGCTTGACAATCTGGACCCTCTATTTCTGAAACTATCCGCCGCCATTGTCGCAACCCCTATTACCAGCCTGTTCAACCTCTCTTTCATATCGTCCGAGATCCCCAAGGATTGGAAAGCTCCCGCAGTCATCCCCCTCTTCAAAGGGGAGACACCCTGGACCCAAACTGTTACAGACCTATATCCATCCTGCCCTGCCTATCTAAGGTCTTCGAAAGCCAAGTCAACAAACAGGTCACTGACCATCTCGAATCCCACCGTACCTTCTCCGCTGTGCAATCTGGTTTCCGAGCCGGTCACGGGTGCACCTCAGCCACACTCAAGGTACTAAACGATATCATAACCGCCATCGATAAAAGACAGTACTGTGCAGCCGTCTTCATCGACCTTGCCAAGGCCTTCGACTCTGTCAATCACCATATTCTTATCGGCAGACTCAGTAGCCTCGGTTTTTCGGATGACTGCCTTGCCTGGTTCACCAATTACTTTGCAGACAGAGTTCAGTGTGTCAAATCGGAGGGCATGCTGTCCGGTCCTCTGGCAGTCTCTATGGGGTGCCACAGGGTTCAATTCTCGGGCCGACTCTTTTCTCTGTATATATCAATGATGTTGCTCTTGCTGCGGGTGATTCCCTGATCCACCTCTACGCAGACGACACCATTCTATATACTTTCGGCCCGTCATTGGACACTGTGCTATCTAACCTCCAAACGAGCTTCAATGCCATACAACACTCCTTCCGTGGCCTCCAACTGCTCTTAAACGCTAGTAAAACCAAATGCATGCTTTTCAACCGATCGCTGCCTGCACCCGCATGCCCGACTAGCATCACCACCCTGGATGGTTCCGACCTTGAATATGTGGACATCTATAAGTACCTAGGTGTCTGGCTAGACTGCAAACTCTCCTTCCAGACTCATATCAAACATCTCCAATCGAAAATCAAATCAAGAGTCGGCTTTCTATTCCGCAACAAAGCCTCCTTCACTCACGCCGCCAAGCTTACCCTAGTAAAACTGACTATCCTACCGATCCTCGACTTCGGCGATGTCATCTACAAAATGGCTTCCAACACTCTACTCAGCAAACTGGATGCAGTCTATCACAGTGCCATCCGTTTTGTCACTAAAGCACCTTATACCACCCACCACTGCGACTTGTATGCTCTAGTCGGCTGGCCCTCGCTACATATTCGTCGCCAGACCCACTGGCTCCAGGTCATCTACAAGTCCATGCTAGGTAAAGCTCCGCCTTATCTCAGTTCACTGGTCACGATGGCAACACCCATCCGTAGCACGCGCTCCAGCAGGTGTATCTCATTGATCATCCCTAAAGCCAACACCTCATTCGGCCGCCTTTCGTTCCAGTACTCTGCTGCCTGTGACTGGAACGAATTGCAAAAATCGCTGAAGTTGGAGACTTATCTCCCTCACCAACTTCAAACATCAGCTATCTGAGCAGCTAACCGATCGCTGCAGCTGTACATAGTCTATTGGTAAATAGCCCACCCATTTTCACCTACCTCATCCCCATACTGTTTTTATTTATTTACTGTTCTGCTCTTTTGCACACCAATATCTCTACCTGTACATGACCATCTGATCATTTATCACTCCAGTGTTAATCTGCAAAATTGTAATTATTCGCCTACCTCATGCCTTTTGCACACATTGTATATAGACTCCCCCCTTTTTTGTACTGGACACTTGTTAATTGTTTACTCCATGTGTAACTCTGTGTTGTCTGTTCACACTGCTATGCTTTACCTTGGCCAGGTCGCAGTTGCAAATGAGAACTTGTTCTCAACTAGCCTACCTGGTTAAATAAAGGTGAAATAAATAAAATAATAATAATTACAGTGAAGAGCAAGACGTGGGGCAGTTGTGTGAGTCTGCTGTAGAGCTCATCACTCCACCTAACTGGGAGGGAGCCAGAGATAATTACTCGATGACGAAACATCTTTCTAGTTAATTTATACGCTAAAGCTATGTTGCGCTTGGTGACCTCTGACTGTTTCATCCTAGTATAGTTGATGCCGACGTGAATAACAATATCCCTTTACTCTCTACACTCACCAGGTTTAGCCTTGGCCAGCACAATCTTTAAATTAGACGTTTCTGTCACCTGAAGGAGCAACATCGGTTGAGCATGCCAAACAGCAATTCTTTCCACAAGCCGTGAGAAAATTGTCCGGCTGTGGGGGCTGTGCAGGGGGGATTAACACTTCTACCTGTACTTACTGGTGGCACAGACTTGGGCTCTTGAGTGCCGCTGCGGTCTAAGGCACTGCATCTCAGTGCTTGAGGTGTCACTACAGACACCCTGGTCGAAATCCCGGCTGTATCACTACTGGCCGTGATTGGGAGTCCCATAGGGTGGTGCACAATTGGCCCAGTGTTGTCTGAGGTTTGGCTGGTGTAGACTGTCACTGAAAATAAGAATTTGTTCTTAACCTGTTGCTTCTACTCGGGACGCTTGCGTCCCAACTAGAGCTCTGGAAATGCAAATGCGCTACGCTAAATGCTAATAGTATTAGTTAAAACTCAAAAGTTCATTAAAATACACATGCAGGGTATCGAATTAAAGCTACACTCGTTGTGAATCCAGGCAACAAGTCAGATTTTTAAAATGCTTTTCGGCGAAAGCATGAGAAGCTATTATCTGATAGCATGTAACACCCCAAAAGACCCACAGGGGACGTAAACAAAATAATTAGCATTTCGGCGTTACACAAACCGCACAATAAAATAGAAAACATTCATTACCTTTCACCATCTTCTTTGTTGGCACTCCTAGATGTCCCATAAACACTATTTGGGTCTTTATTTCGATTAAATCGGTCCATATAAAGCCTAGATATCGTTATATGTAGACTGTGTGATAAACGAAAAAAACATTGTTTCAAAACGTAACGTCATTTTTTAAAATTCAAAAAGTCGACGATAAACTTTCACAAAACACTTCGAAATACATTTGTAATGCAACTTTAGGTATTAGTAAACGTTAATAAGCGATAAAATTCATCAGGAGGCGATGTAAAGATCATTAGCTGTCCGTCTGGAAAAATGTCCGGCTAGAAACTCAACGAAAATATCCGGTCCTAGACCTAAGGAGATACGGTGCCCTGCATGTGTTTGACCAAGAAAAAACTCGAAGGGAAATGACAAGACTCTAGACACCGTGTGGAAGCTGTAGGTACTGCAACCTCAGTCAATTAATTGTGGTTCACCTTTATCAATGGGTTCAAGTAGCGCATGGATATATTTTCCCATTTTCAGTGATCAGTTTTTCCTGTGCTTTTCGATGTAAATGCCGTTCTGGTAAAGCCACAGCAGTGATTTAACCAGTTTTTAAAACGTCTGAGTGTTTTCTATCCACACAGACTAAGCAAATGCATATACTATATTCCTGGCATGAGTAGCAGGGCGCTGAAATGTTGCGCGATTTTTAACAGAATGTTCAAAAAAGTAGAGGGTCGACTTAAGAGGTTAACTGACGTTCCTAATTAAATAAAGGTTCAAAAAATTTAACAGATGCTGTTTCATCCTTTCCTACACTTAAAATGCCCTTGCATAATGAATATGTCTGAAGCCAGGCTTGTAATGTGGCTATCCTCACCATAAGGCGATAGTTCTCCTGTGTATTATGAATACAGCGACTGCAATGAGAAGGCATAATGTTACCGCGCTTTTTTGGCTGGTGGTCCTGCAGATCCGTGTCCAGGGCGAAAATGTTGAATTAAAAAAGTCTAGTGAGAACAAAACTAAGACGGTGAACTTGTTAAATACAGAGTTAGATTAAACGGTTATTAAAAGGAAAAAGGAAAAGAGTTGGTAGCCAAGTAGCAACAAACAGCACAGCAGCACGGATCCTGCTGACCACAGCTACTGACCATACAACTACTGACCACAACTCCAAAACTACTGACAACAACTACTGATCACTAATGACCACAACTACTGACCAAAACTATTGACCACAACCACACATCTACTGACCACAAAATTACTGAACCACACAACTTATTACTACAACAACACAGCTACTGATCACAACTACTGACCACAACCACACAACTATACTAACCACACAACTACTGACCACAACTGCACAACTATTAGACCATAATTACTGACCACAACTCTGGTCTGCACTAGCTCTGGTCCAGGTCTGGTCCTGGGCATAGATAGCTAACTCTAGTTCGCACTAGCTCTGGTCTGCACTATAAATTAGAAAGCGTAGCCAGTTCAGAAGGGGAACCCGAGTGTAGTGGCATCAGCGGATATTGTACCAATTGGATTCATGCTCTAATAATACTACTAATAATAATACATTTTATTTAGAAGAAGCCTTTCAGGGTACTCAAGGTCTTCTTACATTAAAAGTAGACTTAAATAAAAGCAAGTGCAGTTCATAAAATCAATTGCATCAATCAAAGGACCAGACAAAACAGGACAGATAAAATGAGGATGGAGGGGTTGGGTAGAGCATATGGGTTGTGAATAGGATACAGACATGGTTTAGGGTAAGGGTGTGGGTTGGGGACACACATAGGGATACATAGGTATGCTGAGAATGGGGGCAAGGAGATAAGCAAAGGAGGAGCTGAGTTCTGCACATGCTTCCTCAATGCCGGATGTCACGCGTACGCATGAGTTGGTGTCTCTTGCTGACGTGCTGCTGTAATTAGTTGTTACTCACTATGCTTGCTGCAATGATATTCCACCACCACCCCAACCTCCAACTGTGGGTTCTGTGTTTATTCCTTCAGGGGTTTTGCTATAGCATATCGTGCTCACTGCCTGTAGTTATATTATAATCTTCATATGACGCTTCGCTCTGGCAGTGAGCTACCCTGAAGGAGCAGAGCCCTAACACCAACTTTTATAATTTAGCATATAATACCGACAAACAATAATTGTAACTCTTGAACCATTCAAGCTAGAGGCAGTGAACTAACTTTCACATGTTCAAGCTGTCCTATCCTATCAACCAATCAACAAATCAATCAATCAATCAATCAACCAACATTTTCACCTACCAATTTTTTAAAACTATAACCAGTCAATTTAAAACAAGCTAGCAAACACACCACCATTTCTTCAGTGTTCATTGTAAGCCTAAAACGTTTATTTATAACATATAAATACAGCTAGTTGTCTACATACAAACCTGTTCTACATAGTTCTTGAACTATCACACAAATACTTTTAAAGAGCTGTCACCACTAGATGCACCATATTTCTAACCCCAGATAATAGCCCACAACTTTCTAATCATTACGTCATCATTCAACTAAAATGTACACTAAATTACACTTAAAATGTACAACTTAATTTACACTGAACATTTTACAAATGTAAATCGTGCATCTATTTATCTGAAACCCACAGCATGATTGATTCAGAGTTTCTTTGTTTTTCTAAGAGTTTTTCCTTAGAGCTTTTTATTCCCATCTTCTGACAGAATATCGCTTAGTCCTATGTCATTCTTCTTTTAGTTTTCACATGCAACAACTTGAGTTTAGACATTTTTGTGATCTAAATGACCCACAATCCAAATTAATATGGTTGATTTAGCAATCTATGAAAGTAGGAAAAATATTTTACTACATGTATTGTAACTCTGGCTAAACACTACCGAAGTTCTAACAACACATTGACTATAGACACCAACGTCTTGCTTCCGGACAAGCTAAACACCTTCTTCGCCCGCTCTGAGGATAACACAGTGCCACTGACGCGGCCCGCTACCAAGGACTGTGGGCTCTCCGTCACCATGGCCGACGTGAGTAAAGGTAACTGAACTACATGACTATCGCCCTGTAGCACTGACTTCTGTAATCATGAAGTGCTGTGAGAGGCTAGTTAAGGATCATAATATCACCTCTACCTTACCTGACACCCCAGACCCACTTCAATTTGCTTACTGCCCCAGTAGATCCACAGACGATGCAATCGCCATCGCACTTCACACTACCCTATCCCATCTGGACAAGCGGAATGCTGTCCATTGACTATAGGTCAGCATTCAATACCATAGTACCCTCCAAGCTCATCATTAAGCTCGGAGCCATGGGTCTGAACCCCGCCCTGTGCAACTGCGTCCTGGACTTCCTGACAGGTCACCCCAGGGGGTGAAGGTAGGAAACAACACCGCCACTTCGCTGATCCTCAATACAGGGGCCACACAAAGATGCGTGCTCAGCCCCCTCCTGTAGTTCCTCTTCACCCATGACTGCATGGCCATTCACACCTCCAGCTCAATCATCAACTTTGCAGACGACACAACAGTAGTAGGACTCATGACCAACACTGACGAGAGCCTACAGAGAGGAGGTGAGGGCCCTGGGAGAGTGGTGCCAGGAAAGTAACCTCTCACTCAACTAAACAAATGAGCTGATCGTGGACTTCAGGAAACAGCAGAGGGAGCACGCCCCTGTCCACATCGACGGGACCACAGTGGCGCAGGTGGAAAGCTTCAAGTTCCTCGGCGTAAACATCACTGATGATCTGAAATGGTCCACCCACACAGACAGTGTGGAGAAGAAGGCGCAACAGCTCAGGAGGCTGAAGAAGTTTGGCTTGGCCCCTAAAATCTTCACTAGCTTTTATAGATGTACTGCTGAGAGCATCCTGTAGGGCTGTATCACTGCCTGGTACGGCAACTGCACCGCAACCTCAGGGCTCTCCAGAGGTGCGGTCTGCCCAACGCATCACAGGGGGCAAACTACCTGCCCTCCAGGACACCTACAGTACCCGATGTCACAGGAAGGCCAAAAAGGTCATCAAGGACATCAACCACCAGAGCCACAACCTGTTCACCCCGCTATCATCCAGAAGGCGAGGTCAGTACAGATGCATCAAAGCTGGGACCGAGAGACTGAAAAACAACTTCTATCTCAAGCCATCAGACTGTTAAATAACAAGCACCAGCCGGCTTCCACCCGGTTACGCAACCCTGCACCTTAGAGGCTGTTGCCCAAAATAGATAAACTCTGAATCACTGGCCCCTTTAACAATGGAACACTGGTCACTTTAATAATGTTTAAATAATGTGTACATACTGCTTTACTCACCTCATATGAATATACTGTATTCTATTGTATTTCAGTCAATGCCACTCCGACATTGCTCAATCTAATATTTATATATCTCTTCATTCCATTCTTTTACTTTTAGATGTGTATGTATTGTTGTGAATTGTTAGATACTACTGCACTGTTGGAAATAGGAACACAAGCATTTCACTACATCGCAATAACATCTGATAAATATTTGTATGTGACGAATAACACATGCTTTGCTTAAAATAGTCAAGTAAAACTTTTTAAACTTCTACCTCTACCACAAAAATACTTTGCCCATGCTCTGTCCACTCCGCTTCTCTCGCTTTCCTTCCATTGAAAGGAAACATGGCGCCACACATAGCTGGCAATAAACTGATCGAAACTCAAGCAAACTTTACCAAGCATTTTGTTTCGGTGCTTTTATCTGCTCCACCACACACATCTGGTAAGGTTGAACACTGCCTCTCCTACTTAGCCTCCTGAAAAAGCTTCTCCCAATCGGGTGTGACACCTACTCCCTTTGCCTGCAGCACTGCTGCTTGGAACCCACCCATGGATCTCCTCCCCGTTTGCCCTGGCCTGTATCCCCCTCTCTTTAGTATAGCCTGCCACACTCTCCCCTCTCTCCCAAGCTTTCACTTGCCTCCAGCACACATACACAGACACCGCAGACTTTGGACTGATCTGCATTTTCTGTGGGCTAATTAACTTATGAAGCTTATTATGAGAGCTTTATTCAGAAATGCTTTAATTAACAAGTATAGGCCTACTATTTATTTGATCTCAGAATTGTATAGCCTACTGGACTCATAGAGAGCTACTGTCTCAAGTTATTTTGTTGGGATGATTGACTCTGAACTTAAAACGGCTAACCCCAAGCCATTTTATTTTTTTCTTGTGCTTTATGCTATTTGCTCCATCACTCCTGAGTACTTTGTTGACTATGAACTTACTAATTTACCCAACCGTGGCACAGACAATGTTTGTTCCCACACTTACAACTCTGACTCTCTATTGGTTACACTGACTTTTGGCCTCCTATCCTATTCTAACCACCTCTCGACAGCTTCGTATTCATGTTACCTGATTCAATTGCTGTGCAATATGATCTTGATGCCATCTGATGCACATTCAAATGTCATAAAAAATAAAAACAGTGCTCAGTTGTCTCCACCAAGTCTGTCCCCAAACAATTTGATTTGCTGGTTTTAAGCTTTAAGATTTCAAATGGCTCTTTGTTGCCTGTTGCTGGGTGTTATCATCCACCATTAGCACCAGTATGTACCCTACCTGCCCTAAAGCTCTCTTCTGGCCCCTTACACAATGTCTGAGTTTGTCCTGCTAGGTGACCTAAAACTTCCTGACCAAGTCTTAAAACAACGGGACTCCCTAAAACTCTCTCCGATTTTTACCAATCCCACAAGGTATGACTCCATATACCCAGAAAAGGCTACTCTGCTTGATGTTATCCTCACAAATAATTGTGATAGATATCAGTCTGGTGTTTTCTGTAATGACCAAACTGATCACTGTTTTACAGCCTAGCGTCCCAGCTGGCCAACATCCGGTGAAAAAAAGGCTTTACGACGAAAGCACACCATGCAATTATCTAAGGACAGTGCCCAGCATACAAAAGCATTACATACATTTTCTAACCAAGCAGAGGCATCACGAAAGTAAGAAATTGCGATAAAATAAATCACTTACCTTTGAAGATTTTCCTCTGTTTTGCAATCCAAAGGGTCGCAGCTACATCACAAATGGTCATTTTGTTCGATAAAGTCCTTCTTTATATCCCCAAAAAGTCAGTTTAGTTGGCGCACTTGACTCCCTCGTTTCCCTCGTTCAAAATGCATACAAATGAATCCCAAAAGTTACCAATAAACTTCGTCCAAACAAGTCAAACAACGTTTCTAATCAACCCTCAGGTACCCTAATATGTAAATAAATGATCAAATATAAGACGGAGAGAAGTATGTTCATTACCGGAGATAAATAACCCTCATCCATGCGCGCCACAACACTAAAGCCAACACTACAGCCAAAATGGTAGCCACTTACAAAAACTACCAATTCTAGCTAATTTCTCAAAAACCAAGCCTAAAACTCTTTCTAAAGACTGTTGACATCTAATGGAAACCCTAGGAACTGCAATCTGGGAGGATTTCTATTGATTTCCCTATAGAAAGGCATTTCTCCCCCAAATATTCCGGATGGATTCTCCTCAGGCTTTCGCCTGCTACATCAGTTCTGTTACACTCGCATACATTATTTTAACAGTTTTGGAAACTTTAGAGTGTTTTCTATCCAATACTTCCAATTATATTCATATCCTAGCTTCTGGGCCTGAGTAACAAGCATTCATCCAAACTTCAGAATACTGCCCCCTATCCCTAAGAAGTTTTAAACAACCTGTCATGATTTTTCATAGATGCTTGCTAAAAAACTATAATGAGCAAGCCTTCCTTCATGACCGCTGGCCGCTGTAAATTGGTATAGAATCAACTTGATCCCCTCTGTCAAAGATGCTAGGACCTTCTTTTTTTATATTTTCAGTGGTATTGTTAACAAGCACACCCCCATTACTTCACCTCAGAGTTACTTCACCTCACCACTTCACATTACTTCACCTCGGCACAGAAACACTCAGGCTGACTGGCTGTCGTTCAGGCAAATGATAAATAAGTGCTCTCAGGCTATCCAGAAGGACAAAGTTAGTTACTTTTAAGGATTCACAGATACACTACTTACAAAAAAAACTAAGTTTCTTAAGGAAAAAATAAGAAGTTCATAAGATAGTTTGTAAAGTGCAATTCTTCAAAATGTTCTTAGGAATTCATCGTTTTCTTAGGAACTTCATAAATATCTTTCTTAAGAACTTTGTAAATAGTGTAGCAGTTTCAGGGGTTGTGATGTGTATGGACGTTATGTGCCTGCGAGGTTTATTTGTTTTTTGGCTGCCAGGACCACAGACAGCAATGCCAAGTATGCCCCAGAGGCAGGACCACAGACAGCTCAGGGGACACTTCTGGACTGCAGCAGAATAGCCACATGTCTCCAGTTGTAATCAGAGCCAAACTGCAGACAGGTGAAACCAATCAGTTCCTCTACTTAACCACGCCCTGGGTTTTCTTTCATTGTCTTTTTTTTGCATACAGGGGAGAAGGAGGTTTTAAAGAGGAATAGGAAATATGATTTTCAACAAGGATTGAACCCCCAAATACAAGCTTGGAGGACTTTCCACTGGCGGCGAAGGGTGTACTTTGTTTGTTTTGAATATCAAGAACGCTGCCAAAGCCTGATAGTAATAATCCGCTCTAGTAATAAACTTTTCACTTGGACAAGTGTTGTGTGTTTGTATGTGTAAACCCTGCCTTACAAAGAACCCGGCGCCGAAAACGCTACAACATCTTCTTGTGTGGCACTGACATTAGTGTTGTGGTTGAAACCAATAAATAAGCCTATTTGACAGGGATGATATGATTTGGCCCGCTATAATAAAGTTTTGATATTTAAATTTTATTACATTTATTTACTTGCTTTATGTCTCGAGAATAAAATGTTTTATTTGGTTCGCAAACTCTTTATACACACACACACACAGAAAAATGAAAATGTTTAATACATTCAAAACATTAGACTAGCTATATCAAAACCAAAAATGGATTAACAAGGAAAGTGCAATAAAAACTTCAGCAAACAAGAGCTTGAAGTGATGGTGGAGGAAATAGCAGCCAGCAAAAGGTTGCTATTGGGGAGACTTGATATCTGCGGGGTCACTGCAGAGACCAAAAAGAGAGGATGGGTGAGAGTGGATGAGTCTGTCTCTGCCATCGGGGAATGGCAAGGGACAGTGATGCCGTAAAAAATAAGTAGTCCAACATCAAGTCGGCTGCTAGGAAAAAGGGAGCTGAGAGAAGCAGGGAGTTGAAGAAGACTGGGAGGGGGGGGGGGTGGTATCGACCATTCATGTGGACCAGCTGGAGGAGAAGGTGTTGTTCATGATAGGAGGGACGGTGGTAGAGGGATTGCAGTTGGACATCGACTCGGACAGCATGACCGGTAAGTTAGCTAGCTAGCTAATTAGCCAAACATAGCTAACGACGTTGAAGTTAGCCAAGTTTTTTTTGCTAATTGACAAGCTAACTAGCTATATAACACTTCTAGAATATTGTAATAGATTGTTAATTACTAGCTAACTAGATAATGGAGGTTTAATTCATTTTCTTGCTGTATTTAAATGTCCGGTAGCCAACTGTGTCTGAGGAAGTGTCGCAAGAAAACTTTCATGGTTACAAAAGTATCCAGTTGTGCAGCTAACACTTGTTACACTTGTTTACTTCTCTAATCACATCGAGCCTACAGCTCTTGAAACATTGTTGTCATGCTGGCATGATGTGTTTGACCTTCCAGAAATAGCACTGGACCTCATCCATATGCCCCTGTGCCCGGATGATCATCATGATCATATGACAGAAGAACAAGCAGAGGTAGGAGTTTGTTTGTTTTCTCATTTAATAAGTTTATTATTATTCTATAATAGGCCTAGCACACATATCATTCCCAAAACATATTCATTGTATTTTCTCAACAGATCATTCCTGAAGACAAAGGAGATGCGCCTGTCTCCGATCTTTATCCATCATGACACCCCAATGGACGAGCCAGTGCCACCCCGGGCAAGGAGGTTTGCTGGTGTGGAAGAGATGGTGGCTCTCCAGAGGACACTCCTGGGGGTACTCATGGCCGTGCACAAGGTACAGGAGGAGCTGCTGAAGGTGGAAGGCGAGAGATTAGCCCTGGAGAAGGAGAAGCTAGCACTGGAGAAGGATACGTTTTTGGATACGTTTTGGAGAAGCGAAGAAGACTAGAAGATTAATTTTCTAAAATAAATCTGTTTCAATATCATAACAATCTTATTTTTTTGTCATGTGAATCTCCTCCTTATGAGGTCATTCCTTGCTTGTAGGCCAGCTTTGCATCTACCAGTGACGTGGGGGTGGCCCGTCACCCAATTGCACAGAACGGGGTTCAGACCTAGGGCCTGAGCTTAATGATGAGCTTGGAGGGTACTATGGTATTGAAGGCTGAGCTATAGTCAATGAACAGCATTCTTACATAGGTATTCTGCTTGTCCAGATGGGATAACACAGTGCGCAGTGCGATGGCGATTGCATCGTCTGTGGATCTATTGTGGCGGTATGCAAATTGAACTGGGTCTAGGGTGTCAGGTAAGGTGGAGGTGACATGATGCTTTTAACTAGCCTCTCAAAGCACTTCATGATGACAGATGGTGAGCACTACGGGGCGATAGTCCTTTAGTTCAGTTACCATTGCTTTCTTGGGTACAGTAACAATGGTGGTAATCTTGAAGCAAGTGGGGGCAGCAGACTGGTATTGGGAGATATTGAATATGTCAATCCAGCCAGCTGGTCTGCGCATGCTCTGAGGACGCAGCTAGGGATGCCGTCTGTGCCGGCAGCCTTACGAAGGTTAACATGCTGAAATGTCTTACTCACCTCGGCCACGGAGAACAGTCCTTTGGAGCAGGCTGCGTTGGTGGCACTGTGTTATTCTCAAAGCCGGTGAAAAGGGTGTTTAGCTTGTCCGGGAGCAAGACGTCAGACAAGCTGGATTTCCCTTTGTAATCTGTGATTGTCTGTAGATCCTGCCACATTTGTCTTGTTTCTGAGCCGTTGAATTGCGGCTCAGACACGAGACACATGAATTTGTGGCAAAGGTCCAGATGGATATGGTCCTATATCGGCACTGCGGTACAGCGAAGTAACAAACATAGGCGTCTACGACTTAGGAAATATGTTGTTATTTTAAATGTACATTAAATACATTAAATTAGACTAAGAATCTGATTGAATTACAATTTATTTTGAATGTAAACATGTGCAACACTGCATCAACATTGCTACAGAACAAAAGAACATAATTGTCTATGCAAATAGTGTACTGTGAACCATTGTGCATGGGCTTTGAATATATATATATTTTTTAAATAAAATAAAGTGCATGTTTTGCGGAGAACAAAGGAGAGTTGAACAAAAATAATAATCTGAATGCACAGAACGTCACTGTGGCCCATGCAATCTTCATGTATAAGTCACTCTGGGCCTTGCCCTGCATTAATGAGAGAAATTACACTTTCTATCTCTTGCCAATGCTTTGAACTGTGGCACAAATGGTGTGTGAGCAACTCTGACACACTGGTTACAGGTGTTCATTGGTGTGCCTTGTGCAATATTTGTTTTTAATAAAGTTTATTGTGGGGAAGGCTGATTCACAGCTGTATGTGGAGCCAAATATGGTCAGGATGTATAGTGCCAGTTTCTTGAACAGGACATCAGCTGCAGGCACCATCTTTCCCCCGAAAATGACAGGGTCACAATCACCAGCCTGCTCCTTCAAAGCCACATTTTCTTGCAGCTCAATCCACTAAATTTGCAGTGATGCAACCTATCTGAAGATCTGACAACTTTGTCACATTTGTGACCAAGAAAGGGTTCTAGATGAACAGCAGCAGTTCTCTTCCAACAAGTCATGAAAGCAAGCCTTGGATGAAATCAACATGTTTGGGAACATCTTTGTCTCCCTGCGTTTGCATCAGAAGATTGGGGAAGTGGACAAGTTCTCCCTGGAGATCATATTTGAAAACCAAAGATTTCTTCTGTAAAGCCTGGACTGCTGTTAGCTGAGTTGCTTTGTCACTCTTTTGCTCTGATAAGAAAGCTTTGATTTCCTCCTGAATGTCCCAAAAGTGTTCCAAAACCCTGCCTTTGCTGAGCCATCTCACATTGTTGTGCAGTAGTAAGTCATCAAGACTGTCATTGGCCTCTGTCAGAATGCCTCGTAGCGGGCAGTGTTGTAGGGATGATGTTGCTCTCAAAAAGTGTATCAGTTTCCATCATCATTGTCATGACCTCCGAATACTATTTTCCCAGACTGGCACACAGGAGAGATTTATGGATGATGCAGTGATATAATGTCAGGTTAGGGTGGTCCTCTTTCAAATGTGAAACCAGTCCACTCCCTCTTCCTATCATGGCTGGAGCTCCATCTGTGGTGATGGAGACCAGTGACTTGAGATCTATCCCCCTTTTTGTCAGCATCCCTTTGATGGCCTCATGTCCCTGTGTGTGTCATTATAGATTTGTTAAGACCAACAACCACTCACAGAATTCCTTCTTTGTTTCGTTAAAATATCTGACAAACATCAGAAGCTATCATCTCCGATGTCAACAACTACAGACCAGTATCCCTTCTTTCTTTTCTCTCCAAAACTCTTGAACGTGCCGTCCTTGGCCAGCTCTCCCGCTATCTCTCTCAGAATGACCTTCTTGATCCAAATCAGTCAGGTTTCAAGACTAGTCATTCAACTGAGACTGCTCTTCTCTGTATCACGGAGGCCCTCCGCACTGCTAAAGCTTACTCTCTCTCCTCTGCTCTCATCCTTCTAGACCTATCGGCTGCCTTCGATACTGTGAACCATCAGATCCTCCTCTCCACCCTCTCCGAGTTGGGCATCTCCGGCGCGGCCCACGCTTGGATTGCGTCCTACCTGACAGGTCGCTCCTACCAGGTGGCGTGGCGAGAATCTGTCTCCTCACCACGCGCTCTCACCACTGGCGTCCCCCAGGGCTCTGTTCTAGGCCCTCTCCTATTCTCGCTATACACCAAGTCACTTGGCTCTGTCATAACCTCACATGGTCTCTCCTATCATTGCTATGCAGATGACACACAATTAATCTTCTCCTTTCCCCCTTCTGATGACCAGGTGGCGAATCGCATCTCTGCATGTCTGGCAGACATATCAGTGTGGATGACGGATCACCACCTCAAGCTGAACCTCGGCAAGACGGAGCTGCTCTTCCTCCCGGGGAAGGACTGCCCATTCCATGATCTCGCCATCACGGTTGACAACTCCATTGTGTCCTCCTCCCAGAGCGCTAAGAACCTTGGCGTGATCCTGGACAACACCCTGTCGTTCTCAACTAACATCAAGGTGGTGGCCCGTTCTTGTAGGTTCATGCTCTACAACATCCGCAGAGTACGACCCTGCCTCACACAGGAAGCAGCGCAGGTCCTAATCCAGGCACTTGTCATCTCCCGTCTGGATTACTGCAACTCGCTGTTGGCTGGGCTCCCTGCCTGTGCCATTAAACCCCTACAACTCATCCAGAACGCCGCAGCCCGTCTGGTGTTCAACCTTCCCAAGTTCTCTCACGTCACCCCGCTCCTCCGCTCTCTCCACTGGCTTCCAGTTGAAGCTCGCTTCCGCTACAAGACCATGGTGCTTGCCTACGGAGCTGTGAGGGGAACGGCACCTCAGTACCTCCAGGCTCTGATCAGGCCCTACACCCAAACAAGGGCACTGCGTTCATCCACCTCTGGCCTGCTCGCCTCCCTACCACTGAGGAAGTACAGTTCCTGCGCAGCCCAGTCAAAACTGTTCGCTGCTCTGGCCCCCCAATGGTGGAACAAACTCCCTCACGACGCCAGGACAGCGGAGTCAATCACCACCTTCCGGAGACACCTGAAACCCCACCTCTTTCAGGAATACCTAGGATAGGATAAAGTAATCCTTCTCACCCCCTTAAAATATTTAGATGCACTATTGTAAAGTGGCTGTTCCACTGGATGTCTTAAGGTGAACGCACCAATTTGTAAGTCGCTCTGGATAAGAGCGTCTGCTAAATGACTTAAATGTAAATGTAAATGTAAATTATCTGTTGATGCATCCATAGCTAATGAAATGCTTGGTGCATTCTGAATGGCCTCATCAAGTTTTGAAATGAAATCTTCAGCTAATATTTCAGTTCTCCTCATTGCTGTGGAATCTGACAGTGGGATCTGTTTGATCTTTTCTCTGAGCTCATCTTTTTCAATAAATTAAATAAAAAAATGTTCCTCAACAATTTACACACAACACCCCATAATAACAACGCGAAAGCTTTCACGACTGGCTCTCTTGGAAAGAAAGCGGGTCTAATTAGGGTATTTATCTGTCAAGGTATTAGGACCGTGTAAGCAGCAGCAGCTAGCGGTAGCCAGAACCAGGCTCCCTCTCACCACCAACTAAAGGAAGGATTAAGATTTGATTCACTCCTGCTATTATTTCCCCAGCGGCACAGATTTGTTCTTCGTAATCACCCCAAACGACTAGAGACGTGGAGCATGGCCTCCTCATATTCTCCATGGTTACTCAAGGTTCCACATGATGGCACAAATACCTCCCAAGGGTGCCTTGAGATGCCAGAGCAAAGGATGGGGGGTATTGCTTCATGACTGTACACATTTTCCAGACCTATCTCGGTGATGCCAGAGGAACAGATGTGCATCAGTGCTTAATGACATCATCTGTGCAGGCGATGACAGTAGAGCGATTAAAGGAGATAAATGTTGGGTTGTTGTGGTGGGAAATCGGTGGGTACGCGTGAATCGGCAATACTGAACTGGCAGCATCAATAAGAGACTGTTCCGGGCCTGTCAAAAGTATTTTCACCGCAATGGTAAAAACTTTGTCTCAAATGTCAAACCACCTCTCACGATTGTCAATGGCAGAGCTAAAATCTGCAATCATGCCTACCCCTGTCACTACCATTTCTCCCTCTTTTATCTCATTCAGATTAATGCCATTCTCTGGAGACCACTTTAAGCTAAATGGGAGCACCACTGGCAGCTAATTCTGACTCATTCAGTTTGCTTGCCTATATATCCAGTGTGTTTTAATCGTTTGGCCATTTTACATTTTTGTCGCACTTTACATGAAGGTACCCTTGAGTACCCTTTATAAAGGGTTGTAACATACTTTTAGTTTTCTGTGAAACCAAGGTATATTATGGGATTATGACTCGTATGACATTGACACATTTGCCATGATACTGTCAAAATGCATCTCCTAACATACGATTTTCACACTGTTTGGAGTTTTGCTTCTCCCTTCTTTCTTGACTGTGGCCACCAAATAATCTGTAACCAGGACCTGCAAGCCGCATTCTATTTTCAAACCCAGACCACCTCTGTCAGTTAAGGAATTAAGTGTGAGGGTTTAATTTAAATTTAAATTAGATTCTATTACAGTGACGTCAAAAGGGAGGAGGAGGATGAAGGATGAAGGGAACACGAGTGCAACAACAGGTTATCTATCGCCCCAGCTCTGGGATTGTGGAAAAATGCTTTAATGCATGGAGAAAAGGCGCACACGGTCTGTGTGTGTGTGTGTGTGTGTGTGTGTGTGTGTTTAAGCCTACATTAGTCTGTGTGCGTGTGTCTGTCTTTACTGACAGTCTTGTGAGCAGAAGAACTGGGATAGCTAAGTAGAGTATTGAAACAAACATAAGGTTGTGGTCAGAGAGGTGGTGAGCGAACAATTATCACTTCAACATAGGTACTAGTTTTATTGTCTGGACTTGGAACATGAAAGGCATTTTAGGTCTGTCTCAATTCTAGTATTAATTTCTATGTTTGAAAAAAAAATATTCAACAGAAAATAAAAGGGATTTTGGGGAGGCAAGTCAACCAAAGTCCAGGTTCTTGTAATGTAGCTGCAGTGCTCCAGTGGGTAAAGCCTGAGTGAGTGTTATGACTGTGTTTCATATAAAATGCTGTTCAATAATGCTGTATTGTCTTCCCACTCTTTCTCTCCCCTTATTCTTCCCATCTCCTCTCTCTGTACATTGCTCTCCCACACTTTTTCTTAATCTATTCCCCCTCTCTCTGTCTCCATCCCCCTCCCTCTCTCTCACTGTATCCATCACTTTTTCTCTCCCTCTCTTATTCACTGTGTCCTTGGATGGAGCAGCGGGTGAACTGGGCATCGAGTTCATGGGTAAGTAAACTTTTAATTTATGCAGTAAATCTCTCTTTATTTTCTCTCAACCTCTCAGAAATTACCTTGCTCAAAAAATACAATCGAGCAAAACCCTCTTTGCTCACCTGGAAAAAGATTAACATTCTCCGGTCACCATGGATGCATAGGTGCATTCTATCTGCATGGAAGCTAGTATTGTCTGCAATCGAAAGAAGGACTGGTTACAGTGTGTGTGTGTGTGTGTGTGTGTGTGTGTGTGTGTGTGTGTGTGTGTTTGCAAATGCATTGTCCAATGTTGTGTGTGTGTGTGTTTGCACATTCTCCTGTGTGTGAATGCGTATATACACTACATGACCTAAAGTATGTGGACAAATGCATGTCAAACATCTCATTCCAAAGTCATGGGCATTAATATGGAGTTGATCCCCCTTTTGCTGCTATAACAGCCTCCACTATTCTGGGAAGGCTTTCCACTAGATGTTGGAACATTGCTGCGGCGACTTGCTTCCTTTTAGCCACAAGAGCATTAGTGAGGTCGGGCACTGATGTTGGACGATTAGGCCTGGCTCGCAGTTGGCGTTCCAATTCATCCCAACGGTGTTCGATGGGGTTGAGGTAAAGGCTCTGTGCAGGCAAGTCAAGTTCTTCCACACCCATCTCGACAAACCATTTCAGTATGGACCTCGCGTTGTGCACAGGTGTCAAGATGAAACAGGAAAGGGTCTTCCCCAAACGTTTGACATAAAGTTGGAAGTTCAGAATAATCTAGAATGTTATTGTATGCTGTTGCGTTAAGATTTCTCTTCACTGGAACTAAAGGGCCTAGCCCAAAGCATGAAAAACAGCTCCAGACCATTATTCCTCCACCAAACCTTACAGCTGGCACTATGCATTGGGGCAGGTAGCGTTCTTCTGACATCTGCCAAATTCAGATTTTGTCCGTAGGAATGCCAGATGGTGAAGTGTGATTCATCACTCTAGAGAATGCGTTTCTACTGCTCCAGAGTCCAATTGCATTGAGCTTTAAACCACTCCAGCTGACGCTTGGCATTGTGCGTGGAGTTCTTGTGCTGACGTTGCTTCCAGAAGCACTCAGTGGTGCTGTTCTTTCAGCTTGTGTGGCCTACCATTTCACAGCTGAGCCGTTGTTGTTCCTAGACGTTTCCACTTGACAATAACAGCACTTACAGTTGACCGGGGCAGCTCTAGAAGGGCAGAGATTTGATGAACTGACTTGTTGGAAAGCTGGCATCCTATGACGGTGCCACATTGAAAGTCACTGTGCTCTTCAGTAAGGGTACCACATACTACTGCAAATGTTTGTCTATGGAGATTGCATGGTCATGTGCTCGATTTTATACCCCTGTCGGCAACGGGTGTGGCTGAAGTAGCCGAATCCACTAATTTGAAGGGGTGTCCACATACTTTTGTATGTATAGTGTATGCATTTATTCATATTTGTGTATGTGTCTATATCCCTGGAGTGTATTCCTCGCTGCACACTGTGTTCTCATTTAAATGATTGCAAATGTCCCATGGGCATGTACACCATATTTAATGTCATCAAGCTATACCCTAAATCCCAAACCAACGCCTAGCACATACCTCTACTGCATATAGGCACTTGAGTCGAAGTGAGCGGAGTGGATTTTCCCCTTTAAATGTAAAGTTCAATGTTCTGCTCTATAAAGCGGCTTGGATTTAATCCCGGCCTAGGCTTAATCTGTGTCCAGGAAACCAGCCCTATGAGTCCCGTCAACTGAATTGTCACGTCAAATGTGCGTGTTCTCTGTCATGAGTATCCCCACCTCGACTGGGAATAGTTTCATCCATCCACCTGCCCTTTCCCTCATGCAATGACTAGTGAATAAATTCAACCTGTTGCTGCATATTTTTCCATTAACACCGGCTTCACACGCTGGCTTTACTTCACACACTTCCACTTATAGAATAAATAAAAGGGAGAGGGTAGCTTCCACTTCCGGCGCCGACAGAGATGGCCGCCTCGCTTCGCGTTCCTAGGAAACTATGCAGTTTTTTGTTTTTTATGTGTTATTTCTTACAATAGTACCCCAGGTCATCTTAGGTTTCATTACATACAGTCGAGAAGAACTACTGAATATAAGATCAGCGTCAACTCACCATCAGTACGACCAAGAATATGTTTTCCGCGACGCGGATCCTGTGTTCTGCCTTACAAACAGGACAACGGAATGGATCGCATGCAGCGACCCAAGAAAACGACTCCGAAAAAGAGGGAAACGTAGCGGTCTTCTGGTCAGACTCCGGACAAGGGCACATCGCGCACCACTCCCCAGCATTCTTCTTGCCAATGTCCAGTCTCTTGACAACAAGGTTGATGAAATCCGAGCAAGGGTAGCATTCCAGAGGGACATCAGAGACTGCAATGTTCTCTGCTTCACGGAAACATGGCTTACTGGGAAGACGCTATCCGATGCGGTGCAGCCAACGGGTTTCTCCACGCATCGCGCCGACAGAAACAAACATCTTTCTGGTAAGAAGAGCGGCGGGGCGTATGCCTCATGACTAACGAGACATGGTGTGATGAAGGAAACATACAGGAACTCAAATCCTTCTGTTCACCTGATTTAGAATTCCTCACAATCAAATGTAGACCGCATTATCTTCCAAGAGAATTCTCTTCGATTATAATCACAGCCGTATATATCCCCCCCAAGCAGACACATCGATGGCTCTGAACGAACTTTATTTAACTCTTTGCAAACTGGAAACCATTTATCCGGAGGCTGCATTCATTGTAGCTGGGGATTTTAACAAAGCTAATCTGAAAACAAGACTCCCTAAATTTTATCAGCATATCGATTGCGCAACCAGGGGTGGTAAAACCTTGGATCATTGTTACTCTAACTTCCGCGACGCATATAAGGCCCTGCCCCGCCCCCCTTTCGGAAAAGCTGACCACGACTCCATTTTGTTGATCCCTGCCTACAGGCAGAAACTTAAACAAGAGGCTCCCACGCTGAGGTCTGTCCAACGCTGGTCAGACCAAGCTGACTCCACACTCCAAGACTGCTTCCATCACGTGGACTGGGACATGTTTCGTATTGCGTCAGATGAAAATATTGACGAATACGCTGATTCGGTGTGCGAGTTCATTAGAACGTGCGTCGAAGATGTCGTTCCCATAGCAACGATAAAAACATTCCCAAACCAGAAACCGTGGATTGATGGCAGCATTCGCGTGAAACTGAAAGTGCGAACCACTGCTTTTAATCAGGGCAAGGTGTCTGGTAACATGTCCGAATATAAACAATGCAGCTATTCCCTCCGCAAGGCTATTAAACAAGCTAAGCGTCAGTACAGAGACAAAGTGGAATCTCAATTCAATGGCTCAGACACAAGAGGCATGTGGCAGGGTCTACAGTCAATCACGGACTACAAGAAGAAACCCAGCCCAGTCACGGACCAGGATGTCTTGCTCCCAGGCAGACTAAATAACTTTTGCCCGCTTTGAGGACAATACAGTGCCACTGACACGGCCTGCAACGAAAACATGCGGTCTCTCCTTCACTGCAGCCGAGGTGAGTAAGACATTTAAACGTGTTAACCCTCGCAAGGCTGCAGGCCCAGACGGCATCCCCAGCCGCGCCCTCAGAGCATGCGCAGACCAGCTGGCCGGTGTGTTTACGGACATATTCAATCAATCCCTATACCAGTCTGCTGTTCCCACATGCTTCAAGAGGGCCACCATTGTTCCTGTTCCCAAGAAAGCTAAGGTAACTGAGCTAAACGACTACCGCCCTGTAGCACTCACTTCCGTCATCATGAAGTGCTTTGAGAGACTAGTCAAGGACCATATCACCTCCACCCTACCTGACACCCTAGACCCACTCCAATTTGCTTACCGCCCAAATAGGTCCACAGACGATGCAATCTCAACCACACTGCACACTGCCCTAACCCACCTGGACAAGAGGAATACCTATGTGAGAATGCTGTTCATCGACTACAGCTCGGCATTCAACACCATAGTACCCTCCAAGCTCGTCATCAAGCTCGAGACCCTGGGTCTCGACCCCGCCCTGTGCAACTGGGTACTGGACTTCCTGACGGGCCGCCCCCAGGTGGTGAGGGTAGGCAACAACATCTCCTCCCCGCTGATCCTCAACACGGGGGCCCCACAAGGGTGCGTTCTGAGCCCTCTCCTGTACTCCCTGTTCACCCACGACTGCGTGGCCACGCACGCCTCCAACTCAATCATCAAGTTTGCAGATGACACAACAGTAGTAGGTTTGATTGATACCAACAACGACGAGACGGCCTACAGGGAGGAGGTGAGGGCCCTCGGAGTGTGGTGTCAGGAAAATAACCTCACACTCAACGTCAACAAAACTAAGGAGATGATTGTGGACTTCAGGAAACAGCAGAGGGAACACCCCCCTATCCACATTGATGGAACAGTAGTGGAGAGGGTAGCAAGTTTTAAGTTCCTCGGCATACACATCACAGACAAACTGAATTGGTCCACTCACACTGACAGCGTCGTGAAGAAGGCGCAGCAGCGCCTCTTCAACCTCAGGAGGCTGAAGAAATTTGGCTTGTCACCAAAAGCACTCACAAACTTCTACAGATGCACAATCGAGAGCATCCTGGCGGGCTGTATCACCGCCTGGTACGGCAACTGCTCCGCCCTCAACCGTAAGGCTCTCCAGAGGGTAGTGAGGTCTGCACAACGCATCACCGGGGCAAACTACCTGCCCTCCAGGACACCTACACCACCCGATGTTACAGGAAGGCCATAAAGATCATCAAGGACATCAACCACCCAAACCACTGCCTGTTCACCCCGCTATCATCCAGAAGGCGAGGTCAGTACAGGTGCATCAAAGCTGGGACTGAGAGACTGAAAAACAGCTTCTATCTCAAGGCTATCAGACTGTTAAACAGCCACCATTGAGTGGCTGCTGCCAACACACTGTCATTGACACTGACCCAACTCCAGCCACTTTAATAATGGGAATTGATGGGAAATGATGTAAATATATCACTAGCCACTTTAAACAATGCTACCTTATATAATGTTACTTACCCTACATTATTCATCTCATATGCATACGTATATACTGTACTCTACATCATCGACTGCATCCTTATGTAATACATGTATCACTAGCCACTTTAACTATGCCACTTTGTTTACTTTGTCTACATACTCATCTCATATGTATATACTGTACTCGATACCATCTACTGTTTGCTGCTCTGTACCATCACTCACTCATATATCCTTATGTACATATTCTTTATCCCCTTACACTGTGTATAAGACAGTAGTTTTAGAATTGTTAGTTAGATTACTTGTTGGTTATCACTGCATTGTCGGAACTAGAAGCACAAGCATTTCGCTACACTCGCATTAACATCTGCTAACCATGTGTATGTGACAAATAAAATTTGATTTGATTTGATTTAGAGATGGAGACAGTGGAAAGAGAAGCGAGACAGCGAGGCAGACGAATCTCTCTTCAATTCAGTGATTTTAATCTGGGTGGTATATGTGTTAAACAGCAGTCACACTGTGAGTGGGTGTGTATTTGAGAGAAAGAAGGGAAGATCGGTGAGGAAGAGAGAGAGATCGACATCGGAGAGGATTTGATAGAGGTCTCTCCATCTATCACATCCTCTCTGATGTCGATCTCTCTCTCTCTTCCTCACAATCCTCCCTTCTTTCTCTCAAGCACACACCCACTCAAAGTTTGTGTAGTGACTGCGATTGAACTAATTTACCACCCAGATTTAAAATCACTGAACTGAAAAAGCGCATCTACCTCGCTGGTTGCTGACAACTGTTAACACTATCAACGTTTCCCTATACTGTGGCAATTGTGAACATATTAACACAGTATTAGCCACTTAAATGCAACATACTGAAACAAAATTAACTATGCAAGAGATGTTGTTGTAGGCAGAACACATCGGAGTAGGATTCTATTAGATTGACACACACTACTCAGCTCGTACTCTACACAGACCGGTGTGGCATAAACAACCAGAACTGCAGTAGGTCTATATGCAAATAGACCATTGCCATATATGGATCTGTGCCATTTACTTTGAACTGCACTGTGTTTACAGCATGAGCGGTTGTGAGTAGATGTGCTTGTTTTGAGATCGAAGCAAGATCTGCATGTAGCCACATGTGCACATTTTGTTCAAATTCTTTGCTAGTTAGTGAGTTATTAGCCAAGTTATAGATAATTTGTAGTCAACTATAGGAGAGTGATTGCTTCCTACAAGAGCACAAAACATATACATTTCTAGACATCTTTGAAAAACTAGTCAGGTAAAGAGCTTTTTTTGTGTCTTAAAGGGACAGTGTTGCATTTTGAGACCGTCTTGAATAAGCTAAGTAGCCAGTAACCAGAGAGTAGCATAATCTGTCCAATTCTCTGTAATAATGGAATGGCAATAATAATGCATTTTATTTTTTAAAGTGGTTTCTTGCATCAAACAACACAACAACATTTTTAGTCACCTTGTTTGAAGGACAAGTAGATAAACAGGTTAATGTCAAGACCTGCATGTTTCATGGAATGTAGGCCTACATTTAACAGGTACCGGAACACATGAGAAAATGTCACCTTTATAATAAAGCATTGCATACATATCATCACATTTGCGTAGTGGCATAGAGAAGCAGAGTAGAGAGGTGCTAACAGAAATTGCACACATGGGAACATTTTAGTAGCCTAGCCCACTGGAAACAGAATTCAGATCAATGTCTAGTTTTGATTTACATTTGGTTGAGTTGTCAATTAATGTAAATTCAATGTGAAATCAACCCAAAAATGAACATCATTGGATTTAGGTTAAAAGTTGTGTGAAAAAAAAGACAAAACGCCCTTAAATTGATGACTTTTTGCAAATCCAATGAGCGTTCCAAGTAGATTCAACGTCTTCACATAGACTTTTTTGGTTGAAATGACGTGGAATCAACTAGCTTTTGCCCAGGGGGAGGGTCCACATTTTTTGCCTTTTATAAATCCATTTCATGCAGTTCTAACTAATTTTACATGACTGGAGACTTTGGCAGAATCTTTTATAATGCAGCACAAATTATCAAAATGACAGGCTACTTTGACACTGACGAACATAAGAATTTGAGATCAATAAAAACGACCTCAGACAAATATATTAGTTGGTTAAGGTAAGGTTTAGGCTGAGGGATTATAGGGCTGAGGGAACATACACATGATTTCCATATGACCACATCACAACGTACAATGCATTTCCTCTTCAGCAGGAACAAATCACTTTTACAAAAGAATAAGAATTGGAACAAAAACGCAGGTAATTTCACAAAAACATACAATAGATATTTAATTTTTATTTAGAAAAGTTAATTTACAAGTGTGCACTGCGGGCATCTACAATACAATGCAACATACTACAAAATCACTACATTATTTAGCCTAAGCATACAATGTGTGACGTCACAAAATTGCCATTTGATTACCACAGAAAAGTTAATTATCTATAAATAAGCTTTCTTGAAATTAGGCAGGTTTCCATTGACCCAGGTTTATTCTACAATAGTGACCTGTGATCACACAGTCGTCCGGAACAGCTGATGCTCTCATGCATGTTTCAGAGTTACTTGCTTCGAAGCGAACATAGAAGTTATTTAGCTCATCTGGTAGACTTGTGTCACTGGGCAGCACTCAACTGTGCTTCCCTTTGCAGTCTGTAATGGTTTGTAAGCCCTGCCACATCCGACGAGCATCGAAGCCGGTGTAGTGCGATTCGATCTTTGTCCTGTATTGATACTTTGCCTGTTTGATGGTTTGTCTGAGGGCATAGCAGGATTTCTTATAAGCTTCCGGGTTAGGGTCCCGCTCCTTGAAAGCGGCAGCTCTTCCCTTTAGCTCAGTGCGAATGTTGCCTGTAATCCATGGCTTCTGGTTGGGGTATGTATGTACCATCATTGTGGGGACGACGTCATCGATGCACTTATTGATGAAGCCAGTGATTGATGTGGTGTACTCCTCAATGCCATCTGAAGAATCCCGGAACATATTCCAGTCTGTACTAGCAAAAAAGTCATGTAGTTTAGGATCTGCTTCATCTGACCACTTTTTTATAAACTGAGTCACTGGTGATTCCTGCTTTCATTTTTGCTTGTAAGGAGGAATCAGGAGGTTAGAATTATGGTCAGATTTGCCAAATGGAGGGCGAGGGAGAGCTTTGTACGCGTCTCTGTGTGTGGAGTAAAGGTGGTCTAGAGTTTTTTCCCCCTCTTGTTGCACATTTAACATGCTGATAGAAATGTAAGTTTCCATGCATTAAAGTCCCCTGCCTCTAGAAGCACCACCTCTGGATGAGCGTTTTCCTGTTTGCTTATGGAGGTATTCAACTATCCTTATGTGAGTGTCAAGCAGAGACACATTGGGTCCTATTTTTACAGTCTTTGGTATGACTTGCTGGGGATTAAACTCCCAACCTTCCAATCTCAGGCGGAACACTAACCATAAGGCCACTGGCTTGGTTTTATGTTTCAGGTCAACATTCACAAGGTCTCAGGGCCAGACGGATTACCAGAGCATGTACTCTGATTATGCGCTGACCAACTGGCAAGTGTCTTCACTGACATTTTCAACCTCTCCCTGTCTGAGTCTGTAATACCAACATGTTTCAAGCACACCACCATAGTCCCTGTGCTCAAGAACACTAAGATAACCTTCCTAAATGACTACCAAACCATAGGACTCACGTCCGCTATTATTTACTGCTGCTCTTTAATGATTTGTTATTCTTATCTTATCTTTTACATATGATGTATTTTCTTAAAACTGCAGTCGCATACGCACTTCGGTCTGCAGGTAGTATAACTTTTCATTACATTTCATTATAGTACAACGGTTTGATTTGTCTAATCTTAGCAATTTCTTCTTAGCTAGCTACATAGCTGTCTTTGTATCAAAGATAATTGCGTAATTATCGTATTTCGTCGTCCTAACGTAGCCTACACTGCTATCTGCCCAGCAGCTAGCCAGCTAGCTAACGTCCACCGTCTACCGTATAGCAGCACTGTAGTAACTACTACCCTCAACTGAACGACTTGATTAGTGTAGTGTTAGCTAGCTACATAGTTGTCTTTGCTGTCTTCGTATCCAAGATAATTGTGTAGTTTAGAGTGTGTAGTTTTAGAGTGATTATCTTAATTTACCGAGGTTAGCTAGCCAGCTATTTGTCGTCCTTAACGTAGGAGACACTGCTAGCTAGCCAACAGCTAGCCAACGTCTACCGGATAGAACTTAACAACCCGGTCACATTCCGCCTCGCTCCACAGGTAGTATCACATTTTCATTTCATTTCATTACAGTACAACGGTTTGATTTGTTTGATCGTAGCTAGCTACATAGCCGTCTCTGTATCAAAGATAATTGTGTAGTCTAGAGCGATTTTCTAGGTTACCTAGCCAGCTATTGTCGTTCTTTTAACGCAACGTAACGTAATCAACACTGCTAGCTAGCCAGCTAGCCCCCGAATCAACAATGCAGCCACTGCCAGCTAGCCTACAAAGTCAACAACGCAGCCACTGCCAGCTAGCCTACTTCAGCAGTACTGTATCATTTTTAATAATTTTAGTCAATAAGATTCTTGCTACGTAAGCTCAACTTTCTGAACATTCGAGACGTGTAGTCCACTTGTCATTCCAATCTCCTTTGCATTAGCGTAGCCTCTTCTGTAGCCTGTCAACTATGTGTCTGTCTATCCCTGTTCTCTCCTCCCTGCACAGACCATACAAACGCTCCACACCGCGTGGCCGCGCCACCCTAATCTGCTGGTCCCAGCGCGCACGACCCACGTGGAGTTCCAGGTCTCCGGTAGCCTCTGGAACTGCCGATCTGCGGCCAACAAGGCAGAGTTCATCTCAGCCTATGCCTGCCTCCAGTCCCTCGACTTCTTGGCACTGACGGAAACATGGATCACCACAGATAACACTGCTACTCCTACTGCTCTCTCTTCGTCCGCCCACGTGTTCTCGCACACCCCGAGAGCTTCTGGTCAGCGGGGTGGTGGCACCGGGATCCTCATCTCTCCCAAGTGGTCATTCTCTCTTTCTCCCCTTACCCATCTGTCTATCGCCTCCTTTGAATTCCATGCTGTCACAGTTACCAGCCCTTTCAAGCTTAACATCCTTATCATTTATCGCCCTCCAGGTTCCCTCGGAGAGTTCATCAATGAGCTTGATGCCTTGATAAGCTCCTTTCCTGAGGACGGCTCACCTCTCACAGTTCTGGGCGACTTTAACCTCCCCACGTCTACCTTTGACTCATTCCTCTCTGCCTCCTTCTTTCCACTCCTCTCCTCTTTTGACCTCTCCCTCTCACCTTCCCCCTACTCACAAGGCAGGCAATACGCTGGACCTCATCTTTACTAGATGCTGTTCTTCCACTAACCTCATTGCAACTCCCTCCAAGTCTCCGACCACTACCTTGTATCCTTTTCCCTCTCGCTCTCATCCAACACTTCCCACACTGCCCCTACTCGGATGGTATCGCGCCGTCCCAACCTTCGCTCTCTCTCCCCCGCTACTCTCTCCTCTTCCATCCTATCATCTCTTCCCTCTGCTCAAACCTTCTCCAACCTATCTCCTGATTCTGCCTCCTCAACCCTCCTCTCCTCCCTTTCTGCATCCTTTGACTCTCTATGTCCCCTATCCTCCAGGCCGGCTCGGTCCTCCCTCCCGCTCCGTGGCTCGACGACTCATTGCGAGCTCACAGAACAGGGCTCCGGGCAGCCGAGCGGAAATGGAGGAAAACTCGCCTCCCCTGCGGACCTGGCATCCTTTCACTCCTCCCTCTCTACATTTTCCTCTTCTGTCGCTGTTGCTAAAGCCACTTTCTACCACTCTAAATTCCAAGCATCTGCCTCTAACCCTAGGAAGCTCTTTGCCACCTTCTCCTCCCTCCTGAATCCTCCTCCCCCTCCCCCCTCCCTCTCTGCAGATGACTTCGTCAACCATTTTGAAAAGAAGGTCGACGACATCCGATCCTCGTTTGCTAAGTCAAACGACACCGCTGGTTCTGCTCACACTGCCCTACCCTGTGCTCTGACCTCTTTCTCCCCTCTCTCTCCAGATGAAATCTCGCGTCTTGTGACGGCCGGCCGCCCAACAACCTGCCCGCTTGACCCTATCCCCTCCTCTCTTCTCCAGACCATTTCCGGAGACCTTCTCCCTTACCTCACCTCGCTCATCAACTCATCCCTGACCGCTGGCTACGTCCCTTCCGTCTTCAAGAGAGCGAGAGTTGCACCCCTTCTGAAAAAACCTACACTCGATCCCTCCGATGTCAACAACTACAGACCAGTATCCCTTCTTTCTTTTCTCTCCAAAACTCTTGAATGTGCCGTCCTTGGCCAGCTCTCCCGCTATCTCTCTCAGAATGACCTTCTTGATCCAAATCAGTCAGGTTTCAAGACTAGTCATTCAACTGAGACTGCTCTTCTCTGTATCACGGAGGCGCTCCGCACTGCTAAAGCTAACTCTCTCTCCTCTGCTCTCATCCTTCTAGACCTATCGGCTGCCTTCGATACTGTGAACCATCAGATCCTCCTCTCCACCCTCTCCGAGTTGGGCATCTCCGGCGCGGCCCACGCTTGGATTGCGTCCTACCTGACAGGTCGCTCCTACCAGGTGGCGTGGCGAGAATCCGTCTCCTCACCACGTGCTCTCACCACTGGTGTCCCCCAGGGCTCTGTTCTAGGCCCTCTCCTATTCTCGCTATACACCAAGTCACTTGGCTCTGTCATAACCTCACATGGTCTCTCCTATCATTGCTATGCAGACGACACACAATTAATCTTCTCCTTTCCCCCTTCTGATGACCAGGTGGCGAATCGCATCTCTGCATGTCTGGCAGACATATCAGTGTGGATGACGGATCACCACCTCAAGCTGAACCTCGGCAAGACGGAGCTGCTCTTCCTCCCGGGAAGGACTGCCCGTTCCATGATCTCGCCATCACGGTTGACAACTCCACTGTGTCCTCCTCCCAGAGCGCTAAGAACCTTGGCGTGATCCTGGACAACACCCTGTCGTTCTCAACTAACATCAAGGCGGTGGCCCGTTCCTGTAGGTTCATGCTCTACAACATCCGCAGAGTACGACCCTGCCTCACACAGGAAGCGGCGCAGGTCCTAATCCAGGCACTTGTCATCTCCCGTCTGGATTACTGCAACTCGCTGTTGGCTGGGCTCCCTGCCTGTGCCATTAAACCCCTACAACTCATCCAGAACGCCGCAGCCCGTCTGGTGTTCAACCTTCCCAAGTTCTCTCACGTCACCCCGCTCCTCCGCTCTCTCCACTGGCTTCCAGTTGAAGCTCGCATCCGCTACAAGACCATGGTGCTTGCCTACGGAGCTGTGAGGGGAACGGCACCTCAGTACCTCCAGGCTCTGATCAGGCCCTACACCCAAACAAGGGCACTGCGTTCATCCACCTCTGGCCTGCTCGCCTCCCTACCACTGAGGAAGTACAGTTCCCGCTCAGCCCAGTCAAAACTGTTCGCTGCTCTGGGCCCCCAATGGTGGAACAAACTCCCTCACGACGCCAGGACAGCGGAGTCAATCACCACCTTCCGGAGACACCTGAAACCCCACCTCTTTAAGGAATACCTAGGATAGGATAAAGTAATCCTTCTCACCCCCCTTAAAAGATTTAGATGCACTATTGTAAAGTGGCTGCTCCACTGGATGTCATAAGGTGAATGCACCAATTTGTAAGTCGCTCTGGATAAGAGCGTCTGCTAAATGACTTAAATGTAAATGTAAATGTTGTTGGTTAAGGGCTAGTAAGTAAGCGTTTCACTGTAAGGTCTACCTACACCTGTTGTATTCGGTGCATGTGACAAATTCAATTTGATTTGATTCATTTTTTTAAATATATAGATTGGCGGTAAGGCCATGCGATAGACTAGCATGGTGGTGTGTGCTTGTACATCAAGCTTCATCGCGATAAACAACAGGAGATAGCCTCCTGCTCCTGAGACATGAAATGGATAGGTTGGTAGCGCATACAGGCTGTCGCCCCTATATTAATGAGCAATTTATAATGGAAACACTTCAACACTTTTATTAGGCATTCTATCTTTTTGCGACCAATTTTTTGTTGTTGTTGTTTGATGTCATTATGTCCAGCTGTTTTTATCGACACAAGACAGTTCAACACACCGTGGCAGCCAATTGTTGCATCTACTTTCTATGCAAACTTTCTAAATCTCAACAAAAAAAATCACTGGACAAGTTCATGTAAACCTAGCTACAGACAGTTAGCATAACATATTGATTAATCACTTTCATATACAGTAGGTTTGGGAAGTCACACATTAATCTTTTTGGCAGATTTCACAACCAGACATTACTGGTTTAATTTATCGACTGTAATCAGTTGGATTGGATATCAATTACTCTCTGTAACATGCAGAATATAGGGCACAAACCCATAATTCTGTGGTAGTGGCTCAGCAGCAGCGGCTCAGCAGAGCTGAAATTGCTCAAAGGCAAAACATTTTTTAAGGCACATTGCTTCACACTACCACAGAATTATGGGTTTGTGCCCTATATTCTGCATGTTACAGAGAGTAATTGATATCCAATCTAACCCAGGTGTCAGGCTAGACTTGTGAAATTTATGTGCACGTTTTCTGTGAACACTGAAGCAGTACCTGCTTTAAGTCATAGTTTTGACAGTGGCCTTGTAGGCTACTGTGGCTATTTGATCACAATGTAGGTGTACCAGAGATGCTTACAGTACAATCAAAAACAATGGAGAAAATGTATCCCTTAACATTTTAACATGGAAATAGCAACACGTTAAATGCCATTTGCCAAACTTGTATGCCATCAGTACACTTTGGGGCTCCCGAGTGGTGCCACGGTCTAAGACACTGTATCTCAGTGCTAGAGGTGTTACTACAGACCCTGGTTCAATTCCAGGCTGTATCACAACCGACTGTGATTGTGAGTCCCATAGGGCTTCGTTGGACACTGTGTTAACAAGCTTCAATGCCATACAACACTCCTACCGTGGCCTCCTACTGCTTTTAAATGCTAGCAAAACTAAATGCATGCTCTTGAACCGATTGCTGCCCTCACCCGACCGCCCGACTAGCATCACTACTCTGGACGGTTCTAACTTAGAATATGTAGATAACTACCTAGGTGTCAGGCTAGACTGTAAACTTTCCTTCCAGACTCACGTTAAGCATCTCCAATTAAAAATTCAATCTAGAATTGGCTTCCTATTTCGCAAAACAAAGCCTTCTTCACTCCTGCTGTCAAACATACCCTCGTAAAACTGACTATCCTACCGATCCTTGACTTCGGCGATGTCATTTACAAAATAGCCTCCAACACTATACTCAGCAAACTGGATGTAGTTCATCTTAGTGCCATCCGTTTTGTCACCAAAGCCCCATATAATTCCTCCCACTGCGACCTGCATGCTCTCGTTGGCTGGCCCTCGCTACATATTCGACGCCAAACCCACTGGCTCCAGGTCATCTATAAGTCTTTGCTAGGTAAAGTCCCACCTTATCTCAGGTCACTGGTCACCATAGCAACACCCACCCGTAGCACACGCTCCAGCAGGTACATTTCACTGGTCATCCCCAAAGCCAACACTTCCTTTGGCCGCCTTTATTTCCAGTTCTCTGCTGCCAATGACTGGAACGAATTGCAAAAATCACTGAAGCTGGAGACTTTTATCTCCCTCTCTAACTTTAAGCATCAGCTGTTAGAGCAGCTTACCAATCAATGTACCTGTACAAGGACAATCTGTAAATAGCACAGCCAACTACCTCATCCCCATATTTTTATTTATCTTATTGCTCTTTTGCTCCCCAGTATCTCTACTTGCACATCATCATCTGCACATCTATTTTTTCGCACTGCTTTGCTTTGTCTTGGCCAAGTTGCAGTTGTAAATGTGAACTTGTTCTCAACTGGCCTACCTAGTTAAATAAAGGTTAAATCAAATAAATACAATTAAGAGGTGAACGATGGTGAATGGGTGAAGACAAAGAAGAGCTCTCCGGTACATGTACCAAAACATTCAATGGCCATTTTCTCAAAAGCGGGGTTACAAGTTTATCAACTTTCAAAGCAGAATATACAATTTTATAGCTTGGAGTCTACTTTTATCCAATGTAAAAAACACAGTTTCAAATTTTGTAACATAAGACCGAATCGAGCCGGCCGGTCACATGTTTTGTAAATTATATAAAGACAGGTTTTATGATCACACCGGTAATAGATCCGTCGTTGTATTACCTGTGAAGCACAGCCGAGTGAGCATACATTTTTAAATAATTTGATTCTTATTTTACTGGGCTGGTGGTGCCTGCATCTGACGGTCAATCTGAACGGAGGAAGAGAGCAGCAGGCTAAGGGTCTGCCTCTC
Source organism: Oncorhynchus nerka (assembly GCF_034236695.1). Classification (NCBI taxonomy): domain Eukaryota; kingdom Metazoa; phylum Chordata; class Actinopteri; order Salmoniformes; family Salmonidae; genus Oncorhynchus; species Oncorhynchus nerka. The sequence goes on from NC_088418.1 coordinate 33,120,174, forward strand.
AACATACCTCCGCTCGCCCTTTCCTCCACTGACACTGACCAAGAAGGGACATCGTCTTCCAGCTGATGGCGAAACTCCAGTATTATGTCTGCCGCACGCACAAATTAATGTTGTTACTCCTATGGACAGAGAAAGTGAAATATTCCTCCATATTAAAAAAGAACCAAGCCTCTAATAATTACAACACAAGCCTATAAACACTTACTCATTCATTATTGCTGCCATGCTTAATGTAGCACTGGAGGTGGAAATAGAAAGAATGCACATTTTATGGCTGTGTTGAATAAAAAGTGTTGACAGTAAAAACTTAAACATGAACTCACTCATAAAAACAGCATATCTTTGCTGTGTTCGTTGACAGTCTCTCTCCATTCATGGTTTTAAATGTTTTGAAATCTCACATCAACATTGCTGTAACACTCTTTTATGCCTGCTACATTACTGCATAAACGGTCATCTGAGCCATCCAATTAGCCATCGGTAGGCCTATAGTGCACTTGATTTGCTATCTGGGCCCGCCGGGAAGGTAGAGTCTTTACCTTCAGACACATGAAATTGTTCAAAGTGGCAATAGTTTGTCTACCTGGCTCTACCTGGCTTCAGCTACTAGGGCAGCTGAATTGGGTGCACCTACTGCCAACAGTCAGAGACTAATAAAACAAAATAGGGACACAAGGCTTTATCGTTGGGTTTTATACAGAATTGTTTGGCGATCGACTAGGAATGACTTGGAGATCAACCAGTCGAACGCGATCGATCGGTTGGTGACCACTACTCTAGAAAGTTGAGTGAAGTTCAATCTCATGCATCTCTTTATGGACTGATATTTCTGCATGGCAGTCCCGGGGAGCTGCACTGCATTCTTGGTTTAGATGGAACATTGCTGCTGACCACAATCACACAATTACTGTTAATACAACAACTGACCACAACAACAAAACTTCTGACCACAACCACACAACCGCTGACCACATCTAGTGACCAAAACCACACAACTAATGAACACAACCATACAACTTCTGACCACAACTACAGATCACAAACAAACAACTACTGACCACAACCATTGAACAAAACTACTAACCACATCTACTGACCACTACACAAATACTGACCACTCCTACATATTGCACAACTACATAACTACACCACTACTGACCACAACCACACAACTACTAACCACAACTACTGTCCACAACCACACAATTACATTTTATCAACATAACTACTGGCCAATGCAACTACTGATCACAACTACTGACCACAACTACTGAACCACAACCACTGAACAAAACGACTCACCACCACTACTGTACATAACCACACAACTACTGACCACACCTACTGAACCGCACAACTACGGACCACAACCACACAACTACTAACCACAAGTACTGACTACTGATCTAACCTTCTGACCTAACCTACTGACCACAACCACACAACTATTGACCACAACTAATGAACCACACACCTACTTACCAAAACTACCGACCACACTGACAACAACTACTGACCACAACTACTGACCACACAACTACTGACCATAATAACACAACTACTGACCACACATCTAATTACCATAAATACTGACCACCACAACTACTGACCACTACCACCTGACCACAACTACTAACCACAATTACTGACCACAACCACACAACTACTGACCCCAACCACAGAACAGTTGACCCCAACCACACAACTACTGACCACAAATACTGAAATCACTATACTGACCACAAAGCAACTGACAACAACTACTATCCACAACTACTGATCACAAACCACACAACTACTGAACTCAACCACTGAACAACACTACTGACCACAACTATTGATCACAACCACACAACGACTGACCAAAGTTTAGAGGTTCAACAAGTGGCTATCTAATGACAGCTAGCAGGTCTCTGTGTCATCATTAAGCAGCCCAAATGGAGCTGTTGCTATGGATACCAACAGACTCAGAGGGCAAAAAAAATGGAGACGAGGGTGAAGAGTGACCACAATTACTGACCAAAACCACACAACTACGGACCACAACAAATGACAACAATGACTGATCACCACAACATAACTACTGACCACACAACTACTGACCATAAATCTTGACCACAACCAATACAAAAAATTTCTGACATTTGTATAAATAACTCACCAACAGTAACCCTTGAACTCTTGAACAATAAAACAACTAATAGCCACAACTATTGGCCATAACTACTGACCACAACCACACAATTACTGACCATACAACTACTGATCATAACCACACAACATCTGACCTCAACCAGACAACTGCTGACCACATCTAGTGACCACAACAACACATCTAATGAACACAAACATATAACTACTGAACCCACATCTAATCACGATAACTACTGACAACCACGACTACTGAACACCACCACCTAGCGACAACCACAGAACCACAATTACAGACCACACATCTACTGACCACAACTACTAACCACAAATACTGATTACAACCACACAACTAATGAACACACAATTACTGACCACACAACTACTGGCCACACATCTTATTAATATAACTACTGGCCACAACCGCACAACTACTGACCACTCAACTACCAACCACAAAAACTGACCACAACCACACAACTACTGGCCACAAATCGTATCACCATAACTACTGACCTTCACAACTACTGAACTCAACCACCTGACCACAATTACTGACCACAGCTACTGACCATAACCACACGACTACTGACCACAACTACTGACAGCAAGACTACTGACAAATACTGACCACAACTACTAACCACAACTACTGCCCACAACCATTGAACAAAACTACTCACCACAACTACTAAACATAACCACACAACTACTGACCACATCTTCTGACCCATACAACTGACAACAACCACCCAACTACAAGTACTGTGTGAATAAGCATGGCTTTGAAATCATCCGTACAATGGATTTATTTAGTTCTAACTTCATTAGTACTCTCACTTGTGGCCAAACAATCAGAGATGATTGCCAAACAACACTTTATGGTCCAATACAGTGTCCATATGAGGACAGCCTCAGATTGAATCAAGTCCTGCTGCGACTGAGGATGTTGTAATATGGACACGTAGCACTAGGCAGCCACACATTACATGGCATAAACCCTGTTCCAAAGCAAGTAGAAAAACCTATATATTATTTTCAAGTTCATTTTCATTTCGTTCACATGCCAGATGTCAATAGACTGAGCCATGCGTTTTGCGTGATTAAATGAGGCACTGTGCTTTTAACGGGTATTTCCAGCATTATACGGCTAGTGTCGCTGCAAATAGAAAATCCTAGGAAATGTTCTGTAGTTAATACAAGGAGTCTTCAATCAATCAATGTCTGGTTGTGCTCATGTATGGTAGGGGGGTCGCCTAGCAAACGGGAGGCGTAGCTTTGCGAATCTGGATCACATAATGTAGATTATTTGGCAAGGACAACTATTTGTAGATCAGTGACTCTACATCTCACTTTGCACAAGCTGATCCTCTCCAACTGACTCAATATCTGGTCATCGGAACTTGTAAAAATGGGGCAGTTAAAGTGGAGTCGAGGAATCCAACCATGGAAGTACAAAAAAAAAAATTGGAAATCCAAGATCGGAATAGCGCTTGGGAAAAAAGTGCTTCAATACACTGCTGGGACACTTGTTACAGATGACAAAAATATATTCTGCAAAACCTGCGACATAAGAAAATGTGCTAACAAGCTTGTTGACCATCTGAAATCAAGAAATAAAAAAAGCTTGTCAAAAAACAGCATCTCCATAACAACAGACGAATCCACTGATAAGAGAGAAGAGTTCTTCATATTTTGTTTGCCTTGCAAACGAGAGCTGGGTGAAGAAGTAAAAGTTGACTGACTGATACAGTGTATTGACAAGTGTCGGAAAGTGCTAAAACATATTAACAAAACGTTGAGGTTGATTTAAAAAGCAAGCTGGTTGTGTGTCAGACAATGCAAGCTAAATGGTCAAAGTATACAATGATTCTGCAGGACTTGTTGCCAAATTCATTGCATTTGGCAATTAATATCTGGCAAAATTATTTCCCAGAGTTCAACAAGCTTGTTGAAACCATCAAGAAAAATATTCAACCATCCCGAACCATTCCGAGTAGGCTACAGGCACTATTATGCACGTTTTGTGGTGGCAGAGAAGCATATCTCTCCAAATGTGAGCTTGACTGAATTCTGGAAAACTTGAACATCTCCACAGAAATAACTAGCAACATTTTGAAAATATATACAGTAAGTAGCAAGTCACAAACAAAAGAGGTTAACAAATACAAAACGCAACATTCAAATAAAAATCAGTCAGTAAATATGTAGTTGTAGTTTCACAAATATACTCTATGTCATCATCCAAAGCAAAAGAGTCATCATCAACAAAAACAAATGATGATGAGCAAATAAATGCAAGATAGATTTCTGGTTTACACAGCATATTTTGCAAAGATCTTTCTTACATTGCAAACACAACAGTGGTCAAAAATGTTTTTGTGAATATGACATTTGTGACTTCACAGATTACATTTGTGAACTGCATCTAACATTTGTGACATGCATTGCATTTGTGAGTTGACTCACATTTGTGAATTGCTCCACATATTTGCGAGTGTCCTCCCTCCTGTTGGATGTTGAGCCCCAAAGCAGATGGCAAATCACTTTGGTTCAGTAGTACTTAGGGTTCAGTGGTTCAGTAGTACTTAGGGTTGCATTTATATTTTACTCCATTGTTTTTGATAGTGGCACATCTTTGATATTATCCCACACTGGTTGAATCAGCGTTGTTTCTACGTCTTTTCAATGAAATTACGATGAACCAACGTGGAATAGACGTTGAATTGACATCTGTGGCCAGTGGGACGCTGCCTTCAGAAAGTATTTATACCCCATGACTTTGCAACATTTTGAATTAAAAATTGACTTAAATGTATATTTGTCACTGGCCTACACACAATACCACATAATGTCAAAGTGGAATTTTTTACAAATGAATTAAAAATGAAAAGCTGAAATGTCTTGATTCAATAAGTGTTCAACTCCTTGTCATGGCAAGCCTAAATAAGTTCAGGCGTAAACATTTGTTTATGATGTCACAAAAAAAGTTGCATGGACTCACTCTGTGTGCAACAATAGTGTTTAAGATGATTTTTGAATGACAACCTTCTCTGTACCCCACACATACAATTATCTGTATGGTCCCTCAATCGAGCAGTACATTTCAAGCACTTTCCAAAAGGGAGACAAATTCACCTTTCAGCAGGGCAATAACCACAAGGTCAAATATATACTGGATTTGCTTACCAAGACAACATTGAATGTTCTTTAGTGGTCTAGTTACAGTTGAAAATCTATGGCAAGACATGAAAATGGTTGTCTAGCAATGATAAACAACCAACTTGACAGAGCTTGAAGATTTCTTTAAGGAATAATGTGCAGATACTGTACAACCCAGGTGGGCAAAGCTCTTAGAAACTTACACAGAAAGATTCACAGCTGTAATCACTGCTAAAGGTGATTATTTGTATTTAACTAGGCAAGTCAGTGAAGAACATATTCTATTTACAATGGCAGCCTACACCAGGCAACACTGGGCCAATTGTGCACTGCCCTATGGGACTCCCAATCACAGCCAGATGTGATGCAGCCTAGATTTGAACCAAGTACTGCCTCTTGCACTGAGAAGCAGTGTCTTAGACCACTGCGCCACTCTGGATTCCATTCTAACACATATTGACTCAGGGGTGTGAATACTTAAAAATGTGATATTTCTGTATTTCATTTTCAATAAATTTACAAACACTTCTAAAAACATGTTTTCACTTTGTTATTATGGGTATTGTATGTAGATGTGGGAGAAAAATAAAACGTTTTAATCATTTTGAATTCAGCCTGAAAACAACAAAATGAGGAATAAGTCAAGGAGTATGAATACTTTCTGAAGGCAGTTAATGCACATCTTACAGTGTGGCTTTAAAATGCTTCTTGTCTGTGTCACGAGACCGACCATTACTATTGTGTGTGTTACTATCGAGGATTTATAATTTTTGTTGGTGGCTCACTCTGATGGTACTCTACATGCATATCGAGTGTGTCTCTACAGAGAGCCACAATACCTACAATTACTATTGTGTGTGTTACTAACTCCATTTCATGGTACTCTACATGAATATACAGAATGTGGCTTTAACATCATATGTTTTGCCTGTGTCTCCACAGAGAGCCGTGAGACTTACCAGAGACAGGTGATGTCCATCTGCAGCATCGCCTCAGGAATCAGTTTTCTCGGAGTGGCGTGCATGGCTCTCTATTGCCGCAACAAGTGAGTGATTGTCACACCAGGTAGCTAAGGATGCCACCAAACAACAGAGGGACAATTGTATCATCATTGGACCTAAACTGTAAGATACAAAAGCATGAACCAGCCTTTTATTTCATTTATTTAACCTTTTAAATAACCTACTTAACTAGGCAAGTCAGTTAAGAACAAATTCTTATTTACAATGACGGCCTACACCGGCCAAACCAGAACGACGCTGGGCCAATTGTGCGCCGCCCTATGGGACTTCCAATCACAACTGGTTGTGATACAGCCTGGACTTGAACCAGGGTGTCTGAAGTGACGCCTCAAGCACTGAGATCCAGTGCCTTTGTCTGGGGAGCAGTGGTCTGCATTAGCATAGGAAGGTAGAGGTGCAGCCCTGGGACCTTATTTGTACATTTTGCGTACGCACAAAAAATTGTTGCTCGAGTTCACGCAAAAGTGGAGATTTAAAAAAAACTGAACTTGAATTGAGAATGTGCTTATCCTCGTCCTTTAGACCAGTGTTTCCCAAACCTGGTCCTGGAGTACCCTCAACAGTGTACAGTTGTGTTGTAGCCCTCGACAAACACACCTCATTCAACTCATTGAGGGATTGATGATTAGTTGAATCAGTTGTGCTTGTTCAGTTACAATAAAAATGTGTACTGTTCGGGGTATTCGAGGATCAGGGTTGGGAAACACTGCTTTAGACCATGCATATATACAATTTCTTGTGGTTTAAGTATTTGCATTGCAAGAAGGCATAAGTGGCTTATGCCAATGGGGAATAAATTATGACACTTATTCATAACAAAAAACAGGTAGCTAAATATAAAAACAATCTATTTGATTTTTTTAAATCTTTGCATCTATTTCCTATTATTTATTTAATTTCCCTTTTCTGACTGTGAAGATGTCATTCTCATACTCATACCTGCCTACAACAGGTTAGGATAGGACACCATTTGTCCGATCTCTCATTTAATCACACTGCACCAAATACCCTGGTACACCTCTGAAGGCTCTACCCACTTCCATGCCAGTCAGAATAACTTAGGTGTTTTATCTATGAACACTCAAAAGCTGGTTTCTCCACCAACCAGTGGGTGTTAACAACACTTGAGATTTGTTTTACCTTTATTTAACTAGGCAAGTCAGTTAAGAACAAGTTCTTATTTTCAATTACAGCCTAGGAACAGTGGGTTAACTGCTTTGTTCAGGGGCAGAACAGATTTTTACCTTGTCAGCTCAGGGATTTGATGCAACCTTACGGTTACTAGTCCAACGCTCTAACAACGAGGCTACCTGCCACCCCGGGCAACACATGTAGAGATAACACATATGGAATCATGTGTTAGACAACTAAAAATATATTTTGTATTTGAGATTCTTCAAAGTAGCCACCCTTTGCCTTGACAAGAGCTTTGCACACTCTTGGCATTCTCTCAACCAGCTTCATGAGTTAGTCACCTGGAATGCATTTCAATTAACAGGTGTTCCTTGTTAACTTGTTAGGGCCGTGGTCCCGTGGTGGGAACATCAATCAGCGGAAATGTTCAAGAGCGCCACCTATAGAGGTTGATAAAACTCAAACTTTCATTAAAATGGACATACAATGTACTGAATTAAGGCTACACTCGTTGTGAATCTATCCACTAAGTCAAATTTGTAAAATGCTTTTCGGCGAAAGCATGAGAAGCTATTATCTGATAGCATGCACCCTCAAAATACTGCAACGTCACCTAACACGACAGATTTTGCGTTAGCCGGCGCAAACCAAAACGCAGAAATAAAATATAAAACATTCATTACCTTTGACGAGCTTCTTTCTTGGCACTCCTAGATGTCCCATAAACATAATTTAGGGTCTTTTTTCGATTAAATCGGTCCATATATAGCCTAGATATCGATCTAAGAATACTGTGTGAACAACAGAAAAAAATAGCTTTTTCTAACGTAACGTCATTTTTTAAAATTAAAAAAGTCGACGATAAACTTTCACAAAACACTTCGAAATACTTTTGTAATGCAACTTTAGGTATTAGTACACGTTAATAAGCGATAAAATTCATCAGTAGGAGATGTAAATTCTATAGGTCTCCGTTGGAAAATATTGTCAGGAGAAATCTCAACCAAAACATCCGGTCGGAGACCGGAGGGAATCGGTTCCCTTGTGTCGGTTTGACCAAGAATCAAAGCCGAATCAAATGACAAGACTCTAGACATCGTGTGGAAGCTGTAGGCACTGCAACCTCGGCCTCATTTAATCCGGTTCACTTTGAACAATTCCTTGAAGTCGCACATGGATATTTATTTCCATTTTCAGTGATCAGATTTTCCTGCACTTTTCGATGAAATGCACGTTCTGTTATAGTCACAGCCGTGATTTAACCAGTTTTAGAAACGTCTGAGTGTTTTCTATCCACACATACTAATAATATGCATATACTATATTCCTGGCATGAATAGCAGGGCGCTGAAATGTTGCGCGATTTTTAACAAAAAGCTGCGAAAATTCGCAACTTCCCTAACAGGTTTTAAAACGTAATTTGTGAAATTTCTTTCCTTCTTAACCTCTCTGGGATATGTGGGATGGTTGCGTCCCATCTCGCCAACAGCCAGTGAAAGTGCAGGGCGCCAAATTCAAAACGACAAAAATCTCATAATTAAAATTCCTCAAGCATACAAGTATTTAACACAATTTTAAAGATCAAATTCTCATTAATCCAGCCACAGTGTCTGACTTCAAAAAGCCTTTACAGCGAAAGCACCACAAACTATTATATTAGGTCACCACCAAGTCACAGAAAAACACAGCTATTTTTCCAGCCAAAGAGAGTCACAAAAAGCAGAAATATAGATAAAATTAATCACTAACCTTTGATGATCTTCATCAGATGACACTCATAGGACTTCATGTTACACAATACATGTATGTTTTGTTCGCTAAAATGCATATTTATATCAAAATCGAATTTTACATTGGCGCGTTATGTTCAGTAGTTCTAAAACATGCGGTGATTGTGCAGAGATTCACATCAATTTACAGAAATAGTCATCATAGATGTTGATGAAAATACAAGTGTTATGATGGAACTTTAGATACACTTCTCCTTAATGCAACCGCTGTGTCAGATTTCAAAAAAGCTTTAAGGATAAAGCAAACCATGCAATAATCTGAGTACGGCGCTCAGAGACCAAACAAGCCATAAAGATATCCGCCATATTGTGCAGTCAACAGAAGTCAGAAATAATATTATAAATATTCACTTACCTTTGATGATCTTCATCAGATTGCACTCCCAGGAATCCCAGTTCAACAATAAATGTTTGTTTTGTTCGATAATGTCCATCATTTATGTCCAAATTCCTCCTTGTTGTTAGCCCGTTCAGCCCAGTATCCAACTTCATGACGCACGAGCAGACGAAAAGTCCAAAAGTTCCGTTACAGTCCATAGAAACATGTCAAACGAAGTATAGAATCAATCTTTAGGATGTTTTAACATAAATCTTTAATAATGTTCCAACCGGAGAATTCCTTTGTCTGTAGAATTTCGATGGAACAGAGCTCGCTCTCACGTGAACGAGTGTCACGAGCTCAAGGGATTCTGGCAGAACTCGGACTCATTCCCCTCTCATTTGCCCCCACTTCACAGTACAAGCATCAAACAAGGTTCTAAAGACTGTTGACATCTAGTGGAAGCCTTAGGAAGTGCAACATGACCAATATCCCACTGTATCCTCAATAGGGTATGAGTTGAAAAACGACCAACCTCAGATTTCCCACTTCCTGGTTGGATTTTTTCTCAGGTTTTTGCCTGCCATTTGAGTTCTGTTATACTCACAGACATAATTCAAACAGTTTTAGAAACTCCAGAGTGTTTTCTATCCAAATATACAAATAATATGCATATATTAGCAAGTAGCAGGCAGTTTACTCTGGGCACCTTATTCATCCAAGCTACTCAATGCTGCCCCCAGCCATAAGAAGTTCAAATGTGATATTAACCATAACATTAACCACACTGCTAAACTTACACCTAACCCTAACTTTCATTTTATTTATTTATTACGATATAGCCAATTTTGACTTTGTGGCGGTGGTAACTAGTGGAAACTGTTGTGCGTGTTGTTCACACTCGTATCAGCCCTCTCATTGGCTAGAATGGTGCCACCTCATCTTGCCTCCTCCTGATGCCTTCCATTTTTGAAGACATTTATTATAATTGTTAGAGTGGCCCCCAGAGTATCTGGTCAATATAATGTCTCGTCTGTGAACTAGTGTGTCACTCCCAATGACTCAATATGGTAGCTCCAGCAGAGACAAAAGAGGACGTGAGACATTTCACTGGCTCCTTTTTTTCTGGTTCATTTAAAAGTCGACCCAGCTGCTATCACATCGGTATTTACTGGAACTGTGACTATTTTTAGTGGGGCTTTCAAAGCAAAAGTCCCCATTGTACATCTTTGACGTACTTCTTGTTGTGGAGCTTGGCAAAGCAAAAGCCCTGACTTAAATCTTCAACATACTTCTGACTTTTATTATTATTAAGCACGATACTCCTCTTACAGCATTTAAGCTAGAAACGCAGATCAAACTTTAAAATGTGTAGATTGGCCAGGACAACTGTGTAACTTTTTGATACCTTTTATACTTTTAAAGTTATTCTAAATCTGCCCATTGTGACATCATCACTTCCAACATTCCATTCACTGTAATTGCAACAATGCAACTTTTTACACAAATCGTCTACTTTGATCACTTTGTTAACAACTTATACAAAAAGTTAGCGCATATGAAATCTTCCTCTACTTTTCTGCTTTTCAAATCTAACCTTGGAACGAAATGTATTATTCTGATAAAAAAGTTACAACTGTTTTAGTAACCACATTAACAACACTCTACATTTACATTTACATTTAAGTCATTTAGCAGACGCTCTTATCCAGAGCGACTTACAAATTGGTGCTTTCACCTTATGACATCCAGTGGAACAGCCACTTTACAATAGTGCATCTAGGTCTTTTAAGGGGGGAGGGGAGAAGGATTACTTTATCCTATCCTAGGTATTCCTTAAAGAGGTGGGGTTTCAGGTGTCTCCGGAAGGTGGTGATTGACTCCGCTGTCCTGGCGTCGTGAGGGAGTTTGTTCCACCATTGGGGGGCCAGAGCAGCGAACAGTTTTGACTGGGCTGAGCGGGAACTGTACTTCCTCAGTGGTAGGGAGGCGAGCAGGCCAGAGGTGGATGAACGCAGTGCCCTTGTTTGGGTGTAGGGCCTGATCAGAGCCTGGAGGTAGTGAGGTGCCGTTCCCCTCACAGCTCCGTAGGCAAGCACCATGGTCTTGTAGCGGATGCGAGCTTCAACTGGAAGCCAGTGGAGAGGCGGAGGAGCGGGGTGACGTGAGAGAACTTGGGAAGGTTGAACACCAGACGGGCTGCGGCGTTCTGGATGAGTTGTAGGGGTTTAATGGCACAGGCAGGGAGCCCAGCCAACAGCGAGTTGCAGTAATCCAGACGGGAGATGACAAGTGCCTGGATTAGGACCTGCGCCGCTTCCTGTGTGAGGCAGGGTCGTACTCTGCGGATGTTGTAGAGCATGAACCTACAGGAACGGGCCACCGCCTTGATGTTATTTGAGAACGACAGGGTGTTGTCCAGGATCACGCCAAGGTTCTTAGCGCTCTGGGACGAGGACACAATGGAGTTGTCAACCGTGATGGCGAGATCATGGAACGGGCAGTCCTTCCCGGGAGGAAGAGCAGCTCCGTCTTGCCGAGGTTCAGCTTGAGGTGATGATCCGTCATCCACACTGATATGTCTGCCAGACATGCAGAGATGCGATTCGCCACCTGGTCGTCAGAAGGGGGAAAGGAGAAAATTAATTGTGTGTCGTCTGCATAGCAATGATAGGAGAGACCATGTGAGGTTATGACAGAGCCAAGTGACTTGGTGTATAGCGAGAATAGGAGAGGGCCTAGAACAGAGCCCTGGGGACACCAGTGGTGAGAGCACGTGGTGAGGAGACGGATTCTCGCCACGCCACCTGGTAGGAGCGACCTGTCAGGTAGGACGCAATCAAGCGTGGGCCGCGCCGGAGATGCCCAACTCGGAGAGGGTGGAGAGGAGGATCTGATGGTTCACAGTATCGAAGGCAGCCGATAGGTCTAGAAGGATGAGAGCAGAGGAGAGAGAGTTAGCTTTAGCAGTGCGGAGCGCCTCCGTGATACAGAGAAGAGCAGTCTCAGTTGAATAACTAGTCTTGAAACCTGACTGATTTGGATCAAGAAGGTCATTCTGAGAGAGATAGCGGGAGAGCTGGCCAAGGACGGCACGTTCAAGAGTTTTGGAGAGAAAAGAAAGAAGGGATACTGGTCTGTAGTTGTTGACATCGGAGGGATCGAGTGTAGGTTTTTTCAGAAGGGGTGCAACTCTCGCTCTCTTGAAGACGGGAGGGACGTAGCCAGCGGTCAGGGATGAGTTGATGAGCGAGGTGAGGTAAGGGAGAAGGTCACCGGAGATGGTCTGGAGAAGAGAGGAGGGGATAGGGTCAAGCGGGCAGGTTGTTGGGCGGCCGGCCGTCACAAGACGCGAGATTTCATCTGGAGAGAGAGGGGAGAAAGAGGTCAGAGCACAGGGTAGGGCAGTGTGAGCAGAACCAGCGGTGTCGTTTGACTTAGCAAACGAGGATCGGATGTCGTCGACCTTCTTTTCAAAATGGTTGACGAAGTCATCTGCAGAGAGGGAGGAGGGGGGGGGAGGGGGAGGAGGATTCAAGAGGGAGGAGAAGGTGGCAAAGAGCTTCCTAGGGTTAGAGGCAGATGCTTGGAATTTAGAGTGGTAACTTTTATAAAAAGCAGACATTTTTACCACTTCCCCAACAAGTTAGACAAACAGTGAGAGGGTATGACATCATCATCTACTTCTCTGCTATTCAATTCTGTTTGCGGAACTAACTGCTACTTATATAACGGTACAGCTTTTTCAGTAACTGCAATAACACATTAACACATTTCCCACAAACTATTTCCAAACGGCTGCCAAACTCCCCAACAAGTCAGACAAAAACTTGGAGCGTATGAAATCTTACTCTACTTTCAAAACTGAAAGAATTAGGAATAGCGTCAACCAAACAATAGATAGAGCTGTTTAAGTAACTCATCAAGTGCTGTCTTTTGCATTAAGTCATGTCAGAAGCTAGAAGATTCATTACTGACCACAGTTAGTGACCACAAACATACAACTACTGACCACATAACTATTGGCCACAACTATTGACCACAGCTACTGACCACAAGTACACAACTGCTGATCACAGCTAGTAACCACAACCACTAAACTACAGACCAATACAATTACTGAACCATTAAATTACTGACCACAGCCACACAACTCCTGACAACAACACATTTACTGACCACCACCCACTTTAATTATAACTACTCAAATGTGCATATATAAGCATATAATCCCCAGAACAATAATTGTTCCTCTTGAACTGTTCAAGCTAGAGACACTATGTCACGGGCGTTGTAAGAAGCGGACTAAGGTGCAGCGTGGTGAGCGTACATTTCTGTTTTTATTTGTTAAATGTCGCCAACAAAACAAAGAAACAACAGTGACGCTTAACTTAGGCTATGATGCCTCTAACAAAGTCAACTACCCACACTGAAGGAGGGAAAAACAGCTTCCTAAGTATGATTCCCAATCAGAGACAACGATAGACAGCTGTCCCTGATTGAGAACCATACCCGGCCAAAACATAGAAATAAAGAAACATAGAATGCCCACCCAAATCACACCCTGACCTAACCAAAATAGAGACATAAAAAGGCTCTATCAGGTCAGGGCGTGACAGTACCACCCCCGCCCCCCCAAAGGTGCGGACTCTGGCCGCAAAACCTGAACCTATAGGGGAGGGTCCGGGTGGGCATCTATCTGCGGTGGCAGGTCTGGTGCTGGATGTAGACCCCACTCCACCTCTGGCTCACCCCACTTTGGTAGCGCCTCTGGTGTGGGGACCCTCACTACCGACCCCAGAATGGGGACCCTCGTTGCGGGCCCCAGACTAGCGCGTCTGGTGTTTGGACACTCGCCGCCGACCCCGGACTGGGGACCCTCGTTGCGGGCCCCGGACTAGGCACCCTCGCTGCGGGCCCCTGACTGGGGACCCTCGTTGTGGGCCTCGGACTGGGCACCCTCCCTGCGAGCCCCAGACTAGGCACCCTCGCTGCGGGCCCCTGACTGGGGACCCTTATTGCGGGCCCCGGACTCCCATGTCCAAGATGTCCTCCATTCTCTTCTCTCCCGGGCCCAGGATCCCTGCTCCTCCTGGCCATGCTGCTTGGTCCCTTGGTGGTGGGTAGTTCTGTCACGGGCGTCGTAAGAAGCAGACCAAGGTGCAGTATGGTAAGCGTACATTTCTGTTTTTATTTGTTAAAATTCGCCAAAAAAACAACAAAACAAAGACACGACCGTGAAGCTTATCTTAGGTTATGATGCCTCTAACAAAGTCAACTACCCACACTGAAGGAGGGAAAAAAGGGCAACCTAAGTATGATTCCCAATCAGAGACAACGATAGACAGCTGTCCCTGATTGAGAACCATACCCAGCCAAAACATAGAAATAAAGAAACATAGAAAACAAAACATAGAATGCCCACCCAAATCACACCCTGACCAAACCAAAATAGAGACATAAAAAGGCTCTCTCAGGTCAGGGCGTGACACACCAAACCAACTTTCACAGGTTCAGGCTATCCTATCAACCAACCAATCAATCAATATTTTCATCTACCTACTTTCAACAACAACCAGTCACCACCATTACTACTGCAGGTACTATCACTACTATAACATTTCAAGCTTGCAAGCACACCACGTTTTCTTCAGGAAATATACTTTTCAATGATCACTGTTAGCCTAAAGAGTTTATTTATTATATATAACTACAACTAGCTATCAATAGGTCTATATATGAACCTATTCTACATTTATTTTATTTTTTTATTTCACCTTTATTTAACCAGGTAGGCTAGTTGAGAACAGGTTCTCATTTGCAACTGCGACCTGGCCAAGATAAAGCATAGCAGAGTGAACAGACAACACAGAGTTACACATGGAGTAAACAATTAACAAGTCAATAACACAGTAGAGAAAAAAAAGGGGAGTCTATATACAATGTGTGCAAAAGGCATGAGGAGGTAGGCGAATAATTACAATATTGCAGATTAACACTGGAGTGATAAATGATCAGATGATCATGTACAGGTAGAGATATTTGTGTGCAAAAGAGCAGAAAAGTAAATAAATAAAAACTGTGGGGATGAGGTAGGTGAAAATGGGTGGGCTATTTACCAATAGATTATGTACAGCTGCAGCGATCGGTTAGCTGCTCAGATAGCTGATGTTTGAAGTTGGTGAGGGAGATAAAAGTCTCCAACTTCAGCGATTTTTGCAATTCGTTCCAGTCACAGGCAGCAGAGTACTGGAACGAAAGGCGGCCGAATGAGGTGTTGGCTTTGGGGATGCTCAATGAGATACACCTGCTGGAGCGCGTGCTACGGATGGGTGTTGCCATTGTGACCAGTGAGCTGAGATAAGGCGGAGCTTTGCCTAGCATGACCTTGTTGATGACCTTGAGCCAGTGGGTCTGGCGACGAATATGTAGCGAGGGCCAGCCGACTAGAGCATACAAGTCGCAGTGGTGGGTAGTATAAGGTGCTTTAGTGACAAAACGGATGGCACTGTGATAAACTGCATCCAGTTTGCTGAGAAGAGTGTTGGAAGCCATTTTGTAGATGACATCGCCGAAGTCGAGGATCGGTAGGATAGTCAGTTTTACTAGGGTAAGCTTGGCAGCGTGAGTGAAGGAGGCTTTGTTGCGGAATAGAAAGCCGACTCTTGATTTGATTTTCGATTGGAGATGTTTGATATGGGTCTGGAAGGAGAGTTTGCAGTCTAGCCAGACACCTAGGTACTTATAGGTGTCCACATATTCAAGGTCGGAACCATCCAGTGTGGTGATGCTAGTCGGGCAAGCGGGTGCAGGCAGCGATCGGTTGAAAAGCATGCATTCGGTTTTACTAGCGTTTAAGAGCAGTTGGAGGC
Source organism: Oncorhynchus nerka (assembly GCF_034236695.1). Taxonomy (NCBI): domain Eukaryota; kingdom Metazoa; phylum Chordata; class Actinopteri; order Salmoniformes; family Salmonidae; genus Oncorhynchus; species Oncorhynchus nerka. The sequence continues at coordinate 33,136,624 of NC_088418.1, forward strand.
CACGGAAGGAGTGTTGTATGGCATTGAAGCTCGATTGGAGGTTAGATAGCACAGTGTCCAATGACGGGCCGAAAGTGTATAGAATGGTGTCGTCTGCGTAGAGGTGGATCAGGGAATCGCCCGCAGCAAGAGCAACATCATTGATATACACAGAGAAAAGAGTCGGCCCGAGAATTGAACCCTGTGGCACCCCCATAGAGACTGCCAGAGGACCGGACAACATGCCCTCCGATTTGACACACTGAACTCTGTCTGCAAAGTAATTGGTGAACCAGGCAAGGCAGTCATCCGAAAAGCCGAGGCTACTGAGTCTGCCGATAAGAATATGGTGATTGACAGAGTCGAAAGCCTTGGCAAGGTCAATGAAGACGGCTGCACAGTACTGTCTTTTATCGATGGCGGTTATGATGTCGTTTAGTACCTTGAGTGTGGCTGAGGTGCACCCGTGACCGGCTCGGAAACCAGATTGCATAGCGGAGAAGGTACGGTGGGATTCGAGATGGTCAGTGACCTGTTTGTTGACTTGGCTTTCGAAGACCTTAGATAGGCAGGGCAGAATGGATATAGGTCTGTAACAGTTTGGGTCCAGGGTGTCTCCCCCTTTGAAGAGGGGATGACTGCGGCAGCTTTCAATCCTTGGGGATCTCAGACGATATGAAAGAGAGGTTGAACAGGCTGGTAATAGGGGTTGCGACAATGGCGGCGGATAGTTTCAGAAATAGAGGGTCCAGATTGTCAAGCCCAGCTGATTTATACGGGTCCAGGTTTTGCAGCTCTTTCAGAACATCTGCTATCTGGATTTGGGTAAAGGAGAACCTGGAGAGGCTTGGGCGAGGAGCTGCGGGGGGCCGGAGCTGTTGGCCGAGGTAGGAGTAGCCAGGCGGAAGGCATGGCCAGCCGTTGAGAAATGCTTGTTGAAGTTTTCGATAATCATGGATTTGTCGGTGGTGACCGTGTTCCCTAGCCTCAGTGCAGTGGGCAGCTGGGAGGAGGTGCTCTTGTTCTCCATGGACTTCACAGTGTCCCAGAACTTTTTGGAGTTGGAGCTACAGGATGCAAACTTCTGCCTGAAGAAGCTGGCCTTAGCTTTCCTGACTGACTGCGTGCATTGGTTCCTGACTTCCCTGAACAGTTGCATATCGCGGGGACTGTTCGATGCTATTGCAGTCCGCCACAGGATGTTTTTGTGCTGGTCGAGGGCAGTCAGGTCTGGAGTGAACCAAGGGCTGTATCTGTTCTTAGTTCTGCATTTTTTGAACGGAGCATGCTTATCTAATATGGTGAGGAAGTTACTCTTAAAGAATGACCAGACATCCTCAACTGAGGGGATACCCGGGCCAGGTCGATTAGAAAGGCCTGCTCACAGAAGTGTTTTAGGGAGCGCTTGACAGTGATGAGGGGTGGTCGTTTGACTGCGGCACCGTAGCGGATACAGGCAATGAGGCAGTGGTCGCTGAGATCCTGGTTGAAGACAGCGGAGGTGTATTTGAAGGGCCAGTTGGTCAGGATGACGTCTATGAGGGTGCCCTTGCTTACAGAGTTAGGGTTGTACCTAGGGTTGTACCGGACTGCCGGGGTGTTAAGCATATCCCAGTTTAGGTCACCTAACAGAACAAACTCAGAAGCTAGATGGGGGGCAATCAATTCACAAATGGTGTCCAGGGCACAGCTGGGAGCTGAGGGGGGTCGGTAGCAGGCGGCAACAGTGAGAGACTTATTTCTGGAGAGAGTAATTTTCAGAATTAGTAGCTCGAACTGTTTGGGTATGGACCTGGAAAGTATGACATTACTTTGCAGGCTATCTCTGCAGTAGACTGCGACTCCTCCCCCTTTGGCAGTTCTATCTTGACAGAAGATGTTATAGTTGGGTATGGAAATCTCTGAATTTTTGGTGGCCTTCCTGAGCCAGGATTCAGACACGGCAAGGACATCAGGGTTAGCAGAGTGTGCTAAAGCAGTGAGTAAAACAAATTTAGGGAGGAGGCTTCTAACGTTGACATGCATGAAACCAAGGCTTTTTCGATCACAGAAGTCAACAAATGAGGGTGCCTGGAGACATGCAGGACCCGGGTTTACCTCCACATCACCCGCGGAACAGAGAAGGAGTAGTATGAGGGTGCGGCTAAGGGCTATCAAAACTGGTCGCCTAGAGCGTTGGGGACAGAGAATAAGAGGAGCAGGTTTCTGGGCATGGTAGAATATATTCAGGGCATAATGCACAGACAGGGGTATGGTGGGGTGCGGGTACGGCGGAGGTAAGCCCAGGCACTGGGTGATGATGAGAGAGGTTTTATCTCTGGACATGCTGGTTGTAATGGGTGAGGTCACCGCATATGTGGGAGGTGGGACAAAGGAGGTATCAGGGGTGTGAGGAATAGGACTAGGGGCTCCATTGTGAACTAAAACAATGATAACTAACCTGAGCAATAGTATACAAGGCATATTGACATTTGAGAGAGACATACAGTGAGGCATACAGTGAACACAGGTGTTGAATTGGGAAAGCTAGCTAAAACAGTGGGTGAGACAACAGCTAATCAGCTAGCATAACAACAGCAGGTGAGATGGCATTGACTAGGCAACTCGGCCGACAGATAAAACAAACAAGCAGAATGGAGTACCGTGATTAATGGACAGTCCAGCGTGCATCAGCTATGTAGCCAAGTGATCAGAGTCCAGGGGGCAGCGGTGGATGGGGCAGGGGGGCTGGGCTGGCGAGTGTTATCCAGGTTAAGAAAACTAACAATGACTAAATAGCTGGTAGCTAGCTAGCTGGTTAGCTTCTGGAGGTTCTTGAGTGTGTTCTAAAAATAAAGATAATAGCGATTCCGTATCACATTGGGTGAGGCAAGTTTCCGGAAGGTATAAACAAACAAAAAATTTAAATCGGGAAGAGATAGAGTACATATGGGCCACTGCGTTTTTGGGACGCGGCGGGACGGTTAGCAGGCCTGTGCTAACAAGCTAACAGATTAGCAGGCCGGGGTAAACAAGGTAGTAGTTAGCGGACCTGGGCTAAACAAGCTAGCAGTTAGCGTGCCGAACTAGCAAGCAAGGAGATAGCGAGGGCTAGAGAGTTAGCCTTTGGAGGACGTCGCGATGGGGTGAGTCTGTTTATTCCTCTTCATGCAGGGATATCGATAGACCGGTCGTAGTCAAGGAATTGTAGTCCAGGAGTATGCTAGGAGCTCTGGCCGGGCTAGCTTCAAGCTACGTGGGTGGAAACGCTAGCCAGGAGTAATCAACCAGGGTTGCTGTTTAGCTCGATAGCTAGTTGCGAGGATCCAGCTGAAGAATGTTCCGTTTGTGGTGGGAATCCGGGGGTAAAAAAAATTAATTAGGTCCGTTATGCTCTGGTTAGCGTCGCGTTGTTCGAACTGGCGAGAAATTTCCGAGCTAAAGGTTAGTTGATGACCGCTAGCATAGCTGGTAGTTAGCTGGCTAGCTTCAGTTGAGAGGGTCCGGTTCCGAAGTAAATATAACTACTTTAGGAAAGTAGCTACATTGGCGGGTTGCAGAAGAGTATTTGGAAGCTTAGGTTTAGCAAAATGTTTTTAAGGATATGCGAAGAAAAAAAAAATATCTAAAAAATATCTAAAACGAAAAAGAGACGATATTTACAGAGAGACGATACGACAGGACAACTACTGCTACGCCATAGTTCTTCAACTACCACAAAAATACTTTTTGTCATCACTAGATTCACCATCATATTTCTCTCCCCAAATAATAGCCTAAACATCCCAATCATTATATCATCATTCAACTACAATCAAACTTAATTTACACTGAACGTTTTACTAAAGTACATTGTGCATCAATTTAAACCCACAGCATGAATGATTGAGTTGCTTTGCTTTCCTAAGTGTTGTCCACATGACCCTGCGTTTTATTCCCATCTTCTGACAGAAGATCGCTTTGGCTGCCTAAGTATGATCCCCAATCAGAGACAACGATAGACAGCTGCCTCTGATTGGGAATCATACTAGGCCAACAAAGAAATAGAAACATAGATTTTCCACCCAAGTCACACCCTGACCTAACCAAATAGAGAACAAAAAAGGCTCTCTAAGGTCAGGGGGTAACAGTACCACCCCCCCAATGTTTGGACTCCGGCCGCAAACCTGAACCTATAGGGGAGGGTCCGGGTGGGAATCTCATCTCAGTGAAGGCTCCGGTGCGGGACGCAGACCCCGCTCCGCTTGAGGCTCCCCCTACTTCGGTGGCACCTCTGGTGCGGAGATCGTCGCCGGGGATTCCGGACCGTAGATTGTTGTCGCAGACTCCGGACCGTAGATCGTTGTCGCGGACTCCGGACCGTAGATCGTCGTTGAGGACTCCGGACCGTAGATTGTCTTCGCGGACTCCGAACCATAGAATGTCGTTGCGGAATCCGGACCGTAGATTGTTGTCGCGGACTCCGGACTGGGAACCGTCTCTGGAGGCTCCAGACTGGGGACCGTCGCAGCAGGCTCCGGACTGGGGATCGTCGCTGGAGGCTCCGGACTTGGGACCGTCGCTGGCTGCTCTGGACTGGGAACCCCCGCTGAAGGCTCTAGGTTGCAGACTGTCGCTGAAGGCTCCGGACTTGGGACCGTCGCTGGCTGCTCTGGACTGGGAACCCCCGCTGAAGGCTCTAGGTTGCAGACTGTCGCTGAAGGCTCCGGACTGGGGACCGTCGCTGCAGGCTCCGGACTGTGGATCCTCACTGGAGGCTCCGGACTGTGGATCCTCACTGGAGGCTTCGTGCCATGGATCATCACTGGAGGCTTCGTGCCATGGATCATCACTGGAAGCTTCGTGCCATGGATCATCACTGGAGGCTTTGGGCCATGGATCACCACTGGAGGCCGGATGCGTAGAGCTGGCACAGGACGCACCGGGCTGGAGAGACGCACTGGAGGCCTGGTGTGTAGAGCTGGCAGAGGGCTTACCAGGCTGGGGAGACGCACAGGAGACCGGGTGCGTGGAGCTGGCACAGGATATACTGGGCCGTGGAGACACACCGGATGCTCACTTTAGCCCGGCAAGTGCGGGGCGCTGGCACAGGATGCACTGGGCTGTGAAGGCGCACTGGCGACACAGTGCGTAGAGCCTTTATGGTTGATTTGTGTATTTATGCACTTATGTGATGATGCTGTGCTGTGGTTTGTTGAGATGCAAGACAAATTTCCCGAAAGGGATACAAAATAAAGAAGAATTACGAATATAGTAATCTATCAAAGTAATGAGACCAATTATTTAACTAAATTTAACTTTGACTATTTGTAACGCCTTTGCTTTATATTGTAAAGTCAAACTTTTTAAACTTCTTCCCATTACCACAAAAATACTTTTCAAGAACTAATGCAAGCCCGACAACTTTAGTTGTAAAGTTACCATCTAGTTTCAATTGTGAAAGGATTGTGTAAGACATCTTCATTCATCCACCATCTTTGGCTCTAGTTGCACAGATCTGCAATTATCTCTCAAAGTAGGTATTGGTAATTCTACATAAAATATATCTGCCTCACATATTCTTTTTTGACGATTGGCTGAAGAAAACAAATCTGTAGCTATCATGTCAAATCGAAAGGCAAACGTTCTCAAACCCAGGGCTTGGCCCATGAAAGAGTGTGGACACTGCCACATACTTTTGGGAAAGACGGCATACTATGAACAGCATTACATAACCATGTACTGCAACGTCAGAATGAAGTTCACAAAACGCAAGGGAGTATGTGGACACAGGCGAAGACCAAGACAGAGAGGAAACAATCAAATCACGTGAAATTGTATTGGTTGCATACACATACAGTGTGGCAAAAAAACGTATTTAGTCAGCCACCAATTGTGCAAGTTCTCCCACTTAAAAAGATGAGAGAGGCCTGTAATTTTCATCACAGGTACACTATGACAGACAAAGTAGGTATTTTCCACCATAATTTGCAAATAAATTCATAAAAAATCCTACAATGTGATTTTCTGGAATTTTTTTCTCATTTTGTCTGTCATAGTTGAAGTGTACTGTGGCAAAGAAGGGGTCGAGTGATAAATGGCAGATATGTGAGAGCAGAACTAATAAACGGGCACTAAAATGGCCACCCCTGTCAGAACTACAGATCACAAAATGGCCAACCGCCAAAACTACAAGTCCCAGAAGCAAGGGGAACCCTCAGAAGGTGGAGCCGACCCACAGATAAAGGGTCAAGAAAACCAGGAAGAGAGAGAGTGCTGGAAGGATCTATGAACAATAGAGAAAGAGACAATAGAGATTGGCTGGATTTACCGTGTATGAGCTGGATTGTTTTGGATTTACCTGTTGGCGTTTGGACCTGGACCTACCGAGAACCCGATTCGTGTACCGAACCCTGCTATCCTTGACCTCGCCTACGGCCTGGGTGGACCAGGACGGAGAAACAAACACACAGGTACTGTCCTGTTCGAAATAACTCTCATTCTTGGGTGATTTGGTGACAGTTTACCACTTAATTTGTGACAAACGCTCCTAACCTGAAGAGGTTTGCCACAGTACCTATGATAAATTACAGGCCTCTCTCATCTTTTTAAGTGGGAGAACATGCACAATTGGTGGCTGACTAAATACTTTTTTGCCCCACTGTAAGTAGCAAGTCACAAACAAAAGAGGTTAACAAATACAAACCGCAACATTCAAATAAAAATCACAGTCAGTAAATATGTAGTTGTAGTTTCACAAACATACTCTGTCATATATATATATATATATACAGTGCATTCGGAAAGTATTCAGACCCCTTGACTTTTTCCACATTTTGTTACGTTGCAGCCTCATTCTAAAATTTGATTAAATTAATTGTTTTCCTCATCAGTCTACACACAATACCCCATAATGACAAAGCAACCACATTTTTGCAAATGTATAAAAATGTAAAACAGAAAAACCTTATTTACATAAGTATGCAGACCCCTTGCTATGAGACTCGAAATTGAGCTCAGGGGCATCCTGTTTCCATTGGTCATCCTTGAGATGTTTCTACAACTTGATTGGAGTCCACCTGTGGTAAATTCAATTAATTGGACACGATTTGGAAAGGAACACACCTGTCTATATAAGGTCCCACAATTGACAACGCATGTCAGAGCAAAAACCAAGCCAGAAGGCCAGCATCCCGGAGTTGCCTCCTCACTGTTGACGTTGAGACTGGTGTTTTGCGGGTACTATTTAATGAAGCTGCCTGTTGAGGACTTGTGAGGCGTCTGTTTCTCAAACTAGACACTCTAATGTACTTGTCCTCTTGCTCAGTTGTGCACCGGGGCCTCCCACTCCTCTTAATATTCTGGTTAGTGCCAGTTTGCGCTGTTCTGTGAAGGGAGTAGTACACAGCGTTGTACGAGATCTTCAGTTTCTTGGAAAATTGTCGCATGGAATACCCTAAGCACACAGCCAAGACAATGCAGGAGTGGCTTCAGGACAATTCTCTGAATGTCCTTCAGTGGGCCAGCCAGAGCTCGGACTTAAACCTGATCAAACATCGCTGTAGAGACCTGAAAATAGCTGTGCAGCAACACTCCCCATCCAACCTGACAGAGCTTGAGAGGATCTGCAGAGATGAATGGGAGAAACCCCCCCAAATACAGTTGTGCCAAGCTTGTAGAGTCATACCCATGAAGACTGGAGGCTGTAATTGCTGCCAAAGATGCTTCAACAAAGTACTGAGTAAAGGGTCTGAATACTTAATTAAGTACATGTAATATTTCATTTTTTTATTTTCAATAAGTTAAATGACCGTGTCTGCAGTAAAGTAGCAGGCATAAAAGAAAGCTACAGCAATGTTGATACTGTGAAAATTCTAAACGTTTAAAACTATGACTAGAGAGAGATTATTTTTAAATCATGTTAAAAACAAATCTGAGCGGTAAAAGAGCTCGGCATGCATTTTCACTCAAGGTGATCTTCACTCAGAAAATAGTTGGTTAAAACTATCAACGTTTCCCTTTACTGTGGAAATTGTGATCGAATCAGCACAATATTAGACACTTTCAATGCAACATACCAATACAAAACGAACTATGCAAGAGATGTTGTACTATGAGATGTTGCAGAATGCATCGGAGTAGGATTCTATTGCATTGACACGCACTACTCAGCCCGTACTCTACACAGATCGGTGCAGCATAAACAATCAGAATTGCAGTAGGCCTATATGCGAATAGACCATTGCCATATATGGATCTGTGCCATTTACTTTGAACTGGACTGTGTTTACGACATGAGCAGTCGTGAGTAGATGCGCTTGTTTCGAGATCAAAGCGAGAGTTGCCACATGTGCACATTTTGTTCATATCCTTTGCTAGCTGGTGAGTTATTAGCCCAGTTATAGATCATTTGTAGTTAGTATAGGGGAGTGAATGCTTCCTACAAGAGCACAACACGTATACGTTTGTCACGCCCTGACCTTAGAGAGCTGTTTTTTTTCTCTATTTGGTTAGGTCAGGGTGTGATTTGGGGTGGGCATTCTATGTTATCTGTTTCCTTGTTTTTGGCCGAGTGTGGCTCCCAATCAGAGGCAACTGTCCATTGTTGTCTCTGATTGGGAATCATACTTAGGCAGTCTTTTTTCCCTCTTTCATTTGTGGGATCTTAATTTGATTTGGTTGTTATTTTGCCCTGCAGAACGTCACGTTCGTATTTTGTTTTGTTGTTGTCTGTGTTCATTATAAAATTAATAGAATGAACACGTACCACGCTGGGCTTTGGTCCACTTCTTCCCATGACGATCGTGACAACGTTTCTAAAAATCTTTGAAAAGCGAGCCAGATAAAGAGCTTTTTTTGTCTTAAAGGGGCAGTGTTGTATTTTGAGACATGATTGAATGAGCTTAGCCAATAGGCAGAGGGTTCATAATTTATCTGATTCTCTGTAATAACGATATCAGAATAATAATGAATTTTATTTTGTAGTGGTTTCTTGCATCAAACAACACAACAACATTTTCAGTCACCTAGTCTGAAGGACAAGTGGATAAACAGGTTAATAAACAGGTTTTTTATTTCAATAGTCTAATGGAATGTAGGCCAAATTGAACACCACACATTGGCTGATACTGTAGACTGAATGATAGAACAGCTATTTCCATGTTAAAATGTTATGGGATGCATTTTCTCCAATGTTTTTAATGGTTGGCATTCATTATGATAAAATAGCCACAGTAGCCTATGTAGCCACTGTTAAAACTGTAGAAGCGGGTACAGCCTGTGTTCACAGTAGACATGCACTGGAATTTGCACAGAATTTTCACAATGTCCAAGTTTGTGCTCAGCAGGCCTGAAATTTGCTCAGTCCTGAAAAAAAATTAGAGGGAACATTGGTTGGCAATTTCATTTTTTCTAGCTAGCTAAACTGTGCAGCCAGCATTTTGTCTAAATCAATCCTATAACAATAATGAAACGGGTGAGATACTGAGAAGATGACATGGGGTTAGTTTAGAATACTCAAACAATATGACAGAAGCAGCTTCACTTTGATTGGCTATTGCGTGGAATTTTGTTTGTGCTTGAGTTGCTTCATGTAGCAGAAAAATTTGCTTGAGATTATGTCACATGCAACCTGCAACTATAACTAAAATTCTGTGCAAGTTGTGTTGTGTAACTGCAGCCTTAGGCTCCAGTTCATTGATGCTGTACTTAGAAATATGACAAAAGAGAGCATTCTTGTGTTTTGAAATGTACGTTTAATCAAAGTGATGTACTCATCCTCAACAATAACCATAGGTAAATTCTGATGCATTATATCTGAGTTTTTCTATATATTTTATTTTATGCAGTTTGTAAACTGCTGTTAACACAAGTGCAGTTGGAAACCAAAAAAGGTTTCAAACCAGTGTCTGTCTCTTTCTGTCAATTCACATCGCTCACTACCTGCCACTACTTTATCACCAAAATCTCCCATGTGATTTTCTTCCGAACAGCATGCACAACAGCATTTTAGTGGTAGCCTATCCAGCAGTGTTACTGTTAAGCTGCTTAAGCTGTCTACTCGGTTATCATAAAGTCGCATTGCTGAAATTTGCATGAGGTTGGATCTTATCAATGGGATACCAACATATTCAAATTATGATAATGATTGACATTTTAATTAAAAACGTTATTTTGAGGAATTTATTCATACTAATTCATCTTTCCACAAGATATAGTCTAGGGTTACAAATCTAGGGTTGCTACCCAAGCCGGCTGGTCATTCGTTCTATCGGTTCGGTTGCAAGAGTCGTTCAGTCTCTTTGTTCTGTATCTATGGACGCGACCCAGTCGTTCGTTCTAAATGTTCAATTACCATACTGGCTGGCAGCGTTCTTATCCTTTGCTTGCTAGCTAGTCAATTACAGCTAACAGTCACGTCCACCAGAATAACAGCAAAGTAGCTGCATTTGCATTTGTTTAAGCTGTTTTCTAGTGACTTTACTTGGATACATCCATAACAATGAGCTAATGAGGTGCTGTTGTTCAGAGCAGGAGCTACTCAATAAACACAGCTAACACAATCATTTCAAACTGAAACTGGACAAATTGAAAAATAGCTGCACTTCATTTCATTTTACCTTTTTTCAATTGACATGTATTTGTATACATCCATAGAAATTATGCCTGGCTGAGCTGAGAAACTCTGTCTGCCCAACTTCCAACACGTTATTTACTATGGGACAGCTGGAAATAGAATTTGAATATTGAAACAATGTTGCAAATGTCAGAGAGACAGAGAGCAGGGTTTATACAAATCTCCGCTGTTGAAAACAAAATGTTGGGTCTAAAGGAAATGTAAGATAATGTCTAGATGCTTTTTATAGTGGAGATCAAGTTTATAAATTGCTTGGCTGGGCTGATGAGAGAGTGGATTGAGCAGTCAGATGGAACATAGTAAATAGGCATTTTAACGTCATAGATTTAGCCGGTGGTAACTTGTGGAATAGACACTGGCTAGAATGCGGTTTTAACCAATCAGCATTCAAATTTCACAGCACGGTGTAAACAAATGCCTGTGTGCCTAACAGAAGTTTTATGCAACATCACTTTGATTAAACCTTCACTTTGAAAATACTGCTTCTTCCTCTCCACTCCGAGCACCTTTCCTTCACCACTACCCTGGCTCTCTGCAATTATTACAATGTAACAATAGTATAACGGCCATTACTGGCTTTGGAACATTGAAGGGTTTGTCTTAAAGCGTCCACCACTATAATCCATTGGCTGCTTGATTACAAATGATTTAACATGGCTGCAAAATAATTGAGCCTTGTCATGGGTGGAATGAACAGGAGGATATTTCCATAGTTATTGGCAACATTCACCATGTAGCAAAAGGGGTGCCGTTTAAAGCAGTGTTAACAGTTCAATAGAAACAATTACACACATTTGATTTGCACCCTGTGACTGTGCGTACAAAGAGCTGGATAATCTGGACAACAGAATCTCATCAAGCAGTGACGAGGCACCTGTAAGACGTGAATGCAGCTCAAAGACAGTGGATCAGTGTACAAGAGCCAGGGACACAAAGCTCTAACCCAGAGTAATATACTGTGCAGTAGGCATACTGTATCTGAGGATCATGAAAGCTGAAGGTGGGGCTTTGTATTAAACTCGGTATGGCCTCTCTCCCTCTGCAGGAGACACAGGGAAAAGCTACAGACGCAATTCTCTGAGAGCTGGAACCTGAGGGAGTGCGGAATCAACTCCTCTGGGCAGATGTCTAAATCTTGCCCCAGGCCTCAGTGCGGCCTGCAGCTTCAAAAGGTGAGATTAAAGAACCAGCCTTTCTTATTGTATTCTACCTTGACGTTTAAATACAGTTGAAGTCAGATGTTTACATTCATCTTAGCCAAAAACCTTTAAACTCAGTTTTTCCGAGTAAAAATTCCCTGTCTTAGGTCAGTTAGGATCACCACTTTATTTTAAGAATGTGAAATGTCAGAATAATAGTAGAGAGAATTATTTATTTCAGCTTTTATTATTTCATCACATTCCCAGTGGGTAAGAAGTCTACATTCAATTCATATTTAGTAGCGTTGCCTTTAAATTGTTTAACATGGGTCAAACGTTTTGGGTAGCCTTCCACAAGCTTCCCACAATAAGTGGGTTAATTTTGGCCCATTCCTCCTGACAGAGCTGGTGTAACTGAGTAAGGTTTATAGGCCTCCATGGTCGCACACGCCTTTTCAGTTCTGCCCACATCATTTTTTATAGGATTGAGGTCAGGGCGTTGTGATGGCCACTCCAAGACTTTGATTTTGTTGTCCTTAAGCCATTTTGCCACAACATTGGAAGTACAGTATGCTTGGGGTCATTGTCCATTTGGAAGGCCCATTTGCAACCAAGCTTTAACTTCCTGACTGATGTCTTGAGATGTTGCTTCAATATATCCACATAATTTTCCTTCCTTGTGATGCCATCTATTTTGTGTCGTGCACCAGTCCCTCTTGCAGCAAAGCACCCCCACAACATGATGCTGCCACCCCCGTGCTTCACGGTTGGGATGGTGTTCTTCGGCTTGCAAGCCTCCCCTTTTTTCCTCCAAACATAACGATGGTCATTATGGCCAAACAGTTATATTTTTGTTTCATCAGACCAGAGGACATTTCTCCAAAAAGTACCATCTTTGTCCCCATGTGCAGTTGCAAACCGTAGTCTGGCTTTTTTTATGGCGGTTTTGGAGCAGTGGCTTCTTTGTTGAGCGGCCTTTCAGGTTTTTTTTGTTACATTTTTTATTTGACCTTTATTTAACTAGGCAAGTCAGTTAAGAACAAATTCTTAATTTCAATGATGGCGTAGGAACAGTGGGTTAACTGCCTTGTTCAGAGGCAGAATGGTTATGTTGATATAGGACTCATTTTACTGTGGATATAGATACTTTTGTGAAGATGCTGGAGGAAATGGGTACAAGGTCCTTTGCTGTTGTTCTGGGATTGATTTGCACTTTTTGCACCAAAGTACGTTCCTCTTTAGGAGACAGAACGTGTCTCCTTCCTAAGCGGTATGACGGCTGCGTGGTCCCATGGTGTTTATACTTGCGTACTATTGTTTGTATTGTTTGTACAGATGAACGCGGTAAATTGCTCCCAAGGATGAACCAGACTTGTGGAGGTCTACAATTTTTTTCTGAGGTCTTGGCTGATTTCTTTTGATTGTCCCATGATGTCAAGCAAAGTGGCACTGAGTTTGAAGGTAGGCCATGAAATACATCCACAGGTACACAAGTCTCCGACCACTACCTTGTATCCTTTTCCCTCTTGCTCTCATCCAACACTTCCCACACTGCCCCTACTCGGATGGTATCGCGCCGTCCCAATCTTCGCTCTCTCTCCCCCGCTACTCTCTCCTCTTCCATCCTATCATCTCTTCCCTCTGCTCAAACCTTCTCCAACCTATCTCCTGATTCTGCCTCCTCAACCCTCCTCTCCTCTCTTTCTGCATCCCTTGATTCTCTATGTCCCCTATCCTCCAGGCCGGCTCGGTCCTCCCCTCCTGCTCCGTGGCTCGACGACTCATTGCGAGCTCACAGAACAGGGCTCCGGGCAGCCGAGCGGAAATGGAGGAAAACTCGCCTCCCTGCGGACCTGGCATCCTTTCACTCCCTCCTCTCTACATTTTCCTCTTCTGTCTCTGCTGCTAAAGCCACTTTCTACCACTCTAAAGTCCAAGCATCTGCCTCTAACCCTAGGAAGCTCTTTGCCACCTTCTCCTCCCTCCTGAATCCTCCTCCCCCTCCCCCTCCTCCCTCTCTGCAGATGACTTCGTCAACCATTTTGAAAAGAAGGTCGACGACATCCGATCCTCGTTTGCTAAGTCAAACGACACCGCTGGTTCTGCTCACACTGCCCTACCCTGTGCTCTGACCTCTTTCTCCCCTCTCTCTCCAGATGAAATCTCGCGTCTTGTGACAGCCGGCCGCCCAACAACCTGCCCGCTTGACCCTATTCCCTCCTCTCTTCTCCAGACCATTTCCGGAGACCTTCTCCCTTACCTCACCTCGCTCATCAACTCATCCCTGACCGCTGGCTACGTCCCTTCTGTCTTCAAGAGAGCGAGAGTTGCACCCCTTCTGAAAAAACCTACACTCGATCCCTCCGATGTCAACAACTACAGACCAGTATCCCTTCTTTCTTTTCTCTCCAAAACTCTTGAACGTGCCGTCCTTGGCCAGCTCTCCCGCTATCTCTCTCAGAATGACCTTCTTGATCCAAATCAGTCAGGTTTCAAGACTAGTCATTCAACTGAGACTGCTCTTCTCTGTATCACGGAGGCCCTCCGCACTGCTAAAGCTAACTCTCTCTCCTCTGCTCTCATCCTTCTAGACCTATCGGCTGCCTTCGATACTGTGAACCATCAGATCCTCCTCTCCACCCTCTCCGAGTTGGGCATCTCCGGCGCGGCCCACGCTTGGATTGCGTCCTACCTGACAGGTCGCTCCTACCAGGTGGCGTGGCGAGAATCTGTCTCCTCACCACGCGCTCTCACCACTGGCGTCCCCCAGGGCTCTGTTCTAGGCCCTCTCCTATTCTCGCTATACACCAAGTCACTTGGCTCTGTCATAACCTCACATGGTCTCTCCTATCATTGCTATGCAGACGACACACAATTAATCTTCTCCTTTCCCCCTTCTGATGACCAGGTGGCGAATCGCATCTCTGCATGTCTGGCAGACATATCAGTGTGGATGACGGATCACCACCTCAAGCTGAACCTCGGCAAGACGGAGCTGCTCTTCCTCCCGGGGAAGGACTGCCCGTTCCATGATCTCGCCATCACGTTTGACAACTCCATTGTGTCCTCCTCCCAGAGCGCTAAGAACCTTGGCGTGATCCTGGACAACACCCTGTCGTTCTCAACTAACATCAAGGCGGTGGCCCGTTCTTGTAGGTTCATGCTCTACAACATCCGCAGAGTACGACCCTGCCTCACACAGGAAGCAGCGCAGGTCCTAATCCAGGCACTTGTCATCTCCCGTCTGGATTACTGCAACTCACTGTTGGCTGGGCTCCCTGCCTGTGCCATTAAACCCCTACAACTCATCCAGAACGCCGCAGCCCGTCTGGTGTTCAACCTTCCCAAGTTCTCTCACGTCACCCCGCTCCTCCGCTCTCTCCACTGGCTTCCAGTTGAAGCTCGCATCCGCTACAAGACCATGGTGCTTGCCTACGGAGCTGTGAGGGGAACGGCACCTCAGTACCTCCAGGCTCTGATCAGGCCCTACACCCAAACAAGGGCACTGCGTTCATCCACCTCTGGCCTGCTCGCCTCCCTACCACTGAGGAAGTACAGTTCCCGCGCAGCCCAGTCAAAACTGTTCGCTGCTCTGGCCCCCCAATGGTGGAACAAACTCCCTCACGACGCCAGGACAGCGGAGTCAATCACCACCTTCCGGAGACTCCTGAAACCCCACCTCTTTCAGGAATACCTAGGATAGGATAAAGTAATCCTTCTCACCCCCCTTAAAAGATTTAGATGCACTATTGTAAAGTGGCTGTTCCACTGGATGTCTTAAGGTGAACGCACCAATTTGTAAGTCGCTCTGGATAAGAGCGTCTGCTAAATGACTTAAATGTAAATGTACACCTCCAATCGACTCAAACAATGTCAATTAGCCTATCAGAAGCTTCTAAAGCCATGAAATCATTTTCTGGAATTTTCCAAGCTGTTTAAAGGCACAGTCAACTTAGTGTATGTAAACTTCTGACCCACTGGAATTGTTATACAGTGAATTATAAGTGAAGTAATCTGTCTGTAAACAATTGTTGGAAGAATGACTTGTGTCACAATTTAGATGTATTAACCGACTTGCCAAAACTATAGTTTGTTAACAAGAAATTTGTGAAGTGGTTGAAAAACGAGTTTTAATGACTCCAACCTAAGTGTATGTAAACTTTCGACTTCAACCGTATATTTAAGATAAGTACACTCTTTGAAAAAAAATCTTGATAGGTTCTTTGTCAGGGGTGAGGGGTATATGTGTAACCATTTTCACAAGCAGGGTTCTTTACTGCTGTGATGGTTATGAATAATGGTTATGAATAACCATCCTGTTTTTCCTCTCTTCACCATGTTTTTCTTTTATGCCATGAAATGCTGCTCATTAGGCCTGTTTCCTCTTATTTATAGACTGTGTGGAGATACACTGAGTGTAAAAAAACATTAGGACCACCTTAGCTTTCCATGATATAGGTTGACCATGTGAATCAAGGTGAAAGCTATGATCCCTTATTGATGTCACTTGTTAAAGCCTCCATTTCATTCAGTGTATATGAAGGGGAGGAGACAGGTTAAAGAAGGATTTTTAAGCCTGGAGGCAATTGAGACATGTATTGTGTACGTGTGCTATTAAGAGGTTGAATGGGCAAGACAAAATATTGATGTGCCTTTGAATCGGTATGGTAGTAGATGCTAGGCACACCGGTTTGAATGTGTCAAGAACTGAAACGCTGCTGGGTTTTTCATGCTTAACAGTTTCCTGTGTGTTTCAAGAATGGTCCACCACCCAAAGGACATTCAGCCAACTTGGCACAACTGTGGGATGCATTGGAGTCAACATGGGCCAGCATCCCTGTGGAACGCTTTCGACACCTTGTAGAGTCCAAGCCTTGACAGTTCCCCAAAAGTTCAAATCCCCACACAGCAAATTTGTAAGTGTTAAAATCTTGGCTCTCAGGTAAAAAGAGTTGTGAGTGTTGATTCTGCACACTCAAAAAAAGGGTTCCAAAGGGATCTTCGGCTGTCCCCAAAGGAGAAACCTTTTTTGGTTCCAGGTAGAGCCCTTTTGGTTCTAGGTAGAACCATTTTGGGTTCCATATAGAACCCTTTGTAGAAAGGGTTCTACAAATTATTTGATAAAATATTGATTTAGGCCTTTACTACTAAAGCCCATAGAAATGCATTGAATGACATAATGTCAAAAAGGACAGTAAAACATGTTTACTTAAAGAAACAAGGTTTTGAAATATCTGTCCTTACACATACAGTATTTAACCCCTTTTTGGGGTAGGCACAAAACTACCTTCATACTTTCATTAGTTTTTTAAAGAACCTGTACCGGTTACCTTCAGACAAGTCCTATGACACTTGTGGGTATTTTAAAGCAAAATGCCATCGTGTTCGTGAGTCTCCCTTTCCACAGAGTGGTCACAATACTTTGTAGGTCCAACCGTTTGAACGCTACAGAAGTTTTTTGGGATGTCTCATGGTCTGACAAACATCGCTCTAGGTTTGCCACCTGGCAAATGCAATGGATTTGGAAGCATCAAATGCAAAAAACCTTGATATCTCTTGCTTAAACTGACAGATTTTGTTGAGGCTTTTTTTGTTATGTAACTAGGGGGATAAACACTATTATTACACACAGAGTCCATGCAAGTGACTTGTTATGCAAATGTTTTCTCCTGGACTTATTTATGCTTGCCATAACAGAGGTTGAATAATTGACTCAAGACATTTTTTTGCATTTTTTATTAATTTGTAAACATTTCAAAAACATTATTCCACTTTGACATTATGGGGTATTGTGTGTAGGCCAGTGACATAACATTGCAATTGAATCCATTTTAAATTCAGGTAACACAACAAAATGTGGAAAAGGTGTGTGACCATGTTCTGACGACACTGTATGGTAATAAAGGGTTTAAGTTTAATTCAAACATAATCACTGAGGCCTCACTGAGGCGCCAGACTTGGTGAAGGCTTCATGAATAGAAGTTATTGAATGCAACAATAATATCTTTATCACTAACAAACACAATCATGGGTGATTATATTTCACATTCACTTGAAAGGCATGCTGGAAAATATGCAAATGCAGCTTTACAACATACAATGATAAACCCGCCCCCAACTCAAATAAAGTGTTCATTTAAGTTGTAATTTGCAACACCCAGTTTGTGAACACTTTGAAAAGTGTTAGGTTAACACTATTTCGGTGTGTCACATACAGTATAATGTCTAAAAAAGTGTTGAATTTAAGTGCCTTCTGATGAAGATCATCAAAGGTAAGTGAATATTTATAGTGTTATTTCTAACCTCTGTTGACTCCAACATGGCGGATATTTCTCTGGCTGGATTGGGCTCTGAGCGCCGCTCTAAGATTATGCTTTTTCCGTAAAGTTTTTTTTTAAATCTGACAGCGGTTGCATTAAGGAGAAGTCTATCTTTAATTCTGTGAATGACACTTGTATATTTTATATATTTTGGAATGAAAACATTACTGCACGTAAGGCGCCAATGTAACCTGAGATTTTGGGATATAAATATGCACATTATCAAACAAAACATACATGTATTGTGTAACATGATGTCTTATGAGTGTCATCTGATGAAGATCATCAAAGGTTAGTCATTTTATCTATATTTCTGCTTGTTGTGATTCCTATCTTTGGCTGGAGAAATGGCTGTGTTTTTTTGACTAGGCGGTGATCTAACATAATCATATGTTGTGCTTTTGCTGTGAAGCATTTTTGAAATCGGACACGATGGGTAGATTAATAACAAGAAGTGTATCTTTCATTTGCTGTATTGGACTTGTTCATGTGTGAAAGTTACATATTTCTATTAAAGAAAAATGCTATTTTTATTCCTCTGCAAGTTTTGATCCTTTATATTGGGCAGACAGACCAGTTTCCCACCTCTTCCCGCTGCCACCTGCCTCCTCTATTTTTTGGGTAATGCTGTAATCAATTGGTAGTACACTTGGATTAAGCAGGAAGATAACTGATAACTCCATGAAAGACATAACTCTGCCATTCAAATTTCCAATATAATTTAAGAACAAAATACCCTTTTCAAACATTTTTCCCATAAATACAGGTCATTTATCAACCAGCACATTTGAGTTCAACCCATAATATTTGCTGTAATATTTGTTATATATTTTCAGGGGGATGAAATTTAAATTGTAGCCAGCTCTGCAATGCTTGTTTGAAAAAGAGAGATACTTTGAAAAAAGTATAATTTTCAATTAATCGAAAAAGAGACATGGCAATCTGCACAAAGGCAAAAAGACCATTTATAAACAATGGATGAGCTTTTCTTAGTAATCTACTTGAGAACCATTTAGGATTCAAGTAAAACTTTTGAATAAGTGAAGCTTTCGAGAAAGATTTAGTGCTTTTATATTTAATAATCTCAACCCACCCAATTTAATTATTTTTATTTTTTATTTTACCTTTATTTTACTAGGCAAGTCAGTTAAGAACAAATTCAGTCGGGGACCCTTGGTCTTGTCGCTCCGAGCACCAAGTTTTTTTTACTGTCTATAGAGGAAAATTCAAGGCAGATTGCATGAATTCTCTGATCACGTCCTCTGGCTTATTCCCAGAAAATATATTTTCACGCATGCTACGACATTTTTTATGTCTAGCAGCGACTCCTTCAGCACCCTGTTTTCCGTGTGTAGACAATCCATTTTAGAATCGTGAATTTTTACCTTGGCTGTGAGTGCCTTGTTCTCTCCTTGGAGCGTGAGAATTTCACTCTGGCTAAACTCCAAACTCCCCCTCAGCCCTGCTACCTCCTCACACAACTTTTACAGTGTTGCATGGATTCCAACCAGAGCACTAGCCTCTACTTCAACGGTAAGTATGTCGTCCGTGTCTGTAGAATCTGTTTTTCTTTTTTTTGTCGGGTTAGAGTTCTTTTGTGAGGTAGTCGGATCTTTCCATGATGGAGTATGTTGTTCCTCCAATAACGCAAAGCTGTTGGTACTCGTCAATTTCCCTCAGGATCTCCTTAGTATCCAGGTTGGCTCTTACTGCAACCAGTTGTTTTTCAAACGTTTTTAACGCGTCTTTCCCATGACGACGACCGGTGTCTGTAGTACAGCCACCTAAGCACTGTTGTTGGCAACCAAGAGGCTGTGATATCAAATCCAGGCTGAGGTTGAGTCCCAAGTGTGTTAACAGTAAATCATTTTACTGTAATACATATCCTATAAAATTACAATAACTTACTGGGTCCTGAGTTGCTACGTATATATTGGCACCCTAAATAATGTTGTCACTTTTTCTAAATAATTCCCTAATTCTTCTAAAATAAGTAAAACAATACAAAATCATTTTGATCACAACTTGTAATTTGATTTTGAACATTGCAGAACCAATTTTATTTCTGTAAACGTAAGGTTTTAATTTTTATTTAGATAATAAAGACAAATGATATGGACAAAATTATTGGTAGTTGGCTGCACAGCCTTTGGCTAAGATAACTGCCAACAAAATCTTCTTGTCGCCATCAATAAGATTGGTGCACATTTCTACTAGCAATATGGCCAAACCTTCAATGTTTGATTCAGGTTTAACCCTAAACCTCACCCTAACCCTGCTGATTGCACACATTCAAGGACCCACTACCAGACACAGCAAAACATAGGAAGAGCCCATTTCTGAACGAGACACAAGAAAGCCTGAGTGAACTATAAAAATAATAAACAAGCCTAAATCCATGGGGAAATGTTCTGTGGACCAATGAAACAAAATTAGAGCTCTTTGGCAATACAGATTAGCGTTGTGGTTACTGACGACCAAATGAAGCATTCGATGAAAAGTACAATCAAACAGGGGAGGATTGATAATGCTGTGGGATTGCTTTGCTGTCTCTGGTACTGTAAGGCATCATGAAATTAACAGATTATTAGGTGTTTTGGAGTCCAATGTTCAACCTAGTGTCCAAAAACTGAGTGGCCAGCGAAGAGTCAAAATCTGAATCGCATCCAAAACTTATGGCGAGATCTGAAAACAGTTGGTGAAGGGCACCCCTTAAACATTGAAGAATTAGAGCAGTTTGATGCTAGAAAATGGGTCAAATTGCCAGAAGAACGGTGCAGCAAGCTCATTGCTGGCTTAAAGAAGCTTGTGCTTTTAGTTATTTTGGCCAAAGGCTGTGCAACTAAGTACTAGCTCCAGGGTGCCAATAATTTTGTCCATGCCATTTGTCTTTATTTTCTGAATAAATATTTGTGATAATAAATAATATTTATTGACCTTCTGAACCTCTCTGTGGATATTTTAGGCAGGATGAACCTGTTACTGAAGCTCCTACTGTGTTGCATTAGAGTGCTGTGGAGTGGGTGTGCGTCATTGTCCATGATCATGTGTGTTTTAGCTTGTAGACTTCTATGAACATGCCATGCATTGACTCTAGACTGCATCTGATTGTAGCACTTTATTTCTTTATGATTTTACCCCCAAAAATAATGTCATTTTTTTTATTTTTTTTAAATAGGGAACTATTTAAGAAAAGTGCAAGGGTGCCAATATATTTGGCCGCACCTGTATATACTGTATATGTCAATGAAAACACAAACAACAACAAAAACAAATGTGACAGTTTAAGAGAGGAGGTTCCACAACTGGCAGAAGTCTCCAGCGAAACATTTCATCTCATAGTTTTACGACATCCTGGTCATGTTTGCACTGACAGACTCCAAAGACACCGATTGCAATCCTGCCTTCTCATGTCATTTTCCTCTTAAGTCCTGTTCCCCCAGCCAAGTTTGTGATGGTGGTCAAAATTATCACATTTTCCTGCACCGGAGGAGAACAAGCTGTAACAGGTCCCTAAGGGAGTCAAGGGTGTGAAGGGAGAGAAGAGTGAGTAAGCTTGTCAGCAATGAGAGCTCTGAAAAACTCCCCAAATGGAACCCTATTCACTAGTGCACTACCCTATTCACTGTGCATGATATAAGTAGGGAATAGGTTGCAATTTGAGACACAACCTAAGTCACATCCAATCGCTTTAATAATGAACCGTAAGGACGGAGGCTGACAAACATAAGAACTTTAGTCACTGGAATAACACCATTATCTTCTATTATTCTCTGTGTTCATGAGGCTTTGGGGCATCGCACTGCGCCTTGCGTGCATCAAGGATCCCAGTACAGGGGCCCTTGTGAGATAATGGTTCTAATTTTGATAGAGGAAAAAATTGAGAATTGAGGCAAAATTCTTTAGGAATCCATTAATGTAATCTTGTCTGGGATTAATTTCTGGCCTCTGTAGATAGTCGTGGGAGAGCCGCCATGTAGTGTAATCAGAAAGTGTTGACTTAATCTGCAGTTTAATTAAAGGGACTGCCTGGGCTGGGAGGGCCATATATCATGGGGAAACATCTCCTACATTGACTCAGGACTATTGCAGCTGCATCTGCTGAGTGTATATCGTGTTATCTTAGGCTATTGTGTATGTGGCCCTGTGTGCGTACGTGTATTCATTATGTTTGTATATGTCCACAAACTGTATGGGGTCCTAATATCTACTTTCCAATTTCCTATTTTCCTGAAATCATGTCCTTATTTGGCCTTTGTTTTCTTTCACTGCAGTGCTGCAAATCTCATGGGTCCTCCCCTCCTGAAGGAGACAGCAGTCTGCCAGCTGGCGCACCCACAGCAGCTCCACCTATTCTCAACAGAGCACTCTCCAAAGGGAAACGCTTCAGGTACTTGTACAGTAGAAATTCTTCTCTCGTTCTTCCCTCACCTCTAGTTTAAATGGGCCGCTCAAGTTACAGAAGTGGATGCAGCCAGGTAAGACATTTAATCAACCCCAAATTGGCACAATATGTTATTGAAAAAAAACAGTGCGTTCATGGAATGTAAAAAAAGATTTATGGTAATTGTAATTGGTAATAAACATGTTACTATGCATTTAGGCTCCGTTGCAAGGCACAAAGGCCCTTATCTGCATCAAAAGCCGTCTGAATCGGGACATTTCCATTTGATTTACAGTTCTACGAAGTTAGCGGCAAGCATGAAAATCACACCGATGGCTTCACAACAGATGGGGAAATGTAAACTCAGCAAAAAAAGAAACGTCCTCTCTCTGTCAACTGCATTTATTTTCAGCAAACTTAACATGTGTAAATATTTGTATGAACATAACAAGATTCAACAACTGAGACAAACTGAATAAGTTCCACAGACATGTGACAGACAGAAATTGAATAATGTGTACCTGAACAAAGGGGGAGTCAAAATCAAAAGTAACAGTCAGTATCTGGTGTGACCACCAGCTGCATTAAGTACTGCAGTGCATCTCCTCCTCATGGACTGCACCAGATTTGCCAGGCACCTGCAAGTTCCCAGACACTTCTGGGGGGAATGGCCCTAGCCCTCACCCTCCGATCCAATAGGTCCCAGACGTGCTCAATGGAATTGAGATCCGGGCTCTTCGCTGGCCATGGCAGAACACTGACATTCTTGTCTTGCAGGAAATCACGCACAGAATGAGTAGTATAGCTGGTGGAATTTTCATGCTGGAGGGTCATGTCAGGATGAGCCTGCAGGAAGGGTAACACATGAGGGAGGAGGGATGTCTTCCCTGTATATATTTCGTATATATTTTCAAATATTTTTTTAACCCAATGTGGTATGGATCTGCTATTTTCTTTACATTAGAACCGGAACCCCGAAACAAAGCTAGACAGCTAAATAGCTACTAGCTAGTAGTCAGCTAGCCACTGCTAGCGGTCATCAGCTAACCTTTAGCCCGGTCAACTCCTGCCAGGCTGCACAGCGCGATTCAACCAAGAGCATACCGGACTTATTTTTCTCCAGCACATCTCTGGATTCCTACAGCAAGCTCTGAACCTTTGTACTTGGATCATCGCAGCTAACTAGCTGCTATCCGAGTGGCTACTAATGGCTAACATCTCTGACCCGAAGCAAACACAAGACCAGTTAGCCTGGAGCTAGCCTATGCTAGGCCCATCTCCCGGCCAGCTGAAGAGATCCATCAACCACTCCTTGGGCTACAATACCTATTTTGCCAATTGGCCTGGACCCCTTTTACTGCTGACACGGAGCCCCGCTGATCCATCACGACTGGTCTACCGACGTAATCAGCCCAAGGGTGGTTTCAACAGGCTCCTCCGTCGCGATGTCCCCTGAGTGCTCATCTGCTAGCCTGCTAGCCGCGGCCCACTAGCTGTCTAGAGCATATCGGACTGTTAGCTGAAGAATTCCATCAGCCAATTTCTTGGGCTACAATAACTATTTTGTCAATTGGCCTGGACCCTTTTACTGCTTACATGGAGCCCTGCCGATCCATCATGACTGGTCTACTGACGTAACCGCCAGAGGGGGCAAAAACAGACTATTTCGTCGCGACGTCCCACTAAAGCCCTTCTGCTAGCCTGCTAACCCCGGCCCGCTAGCTGTCTGAATTGGCGTGTCTCCAGCTACTCACTGGAACCTATGATCACTCGGCTATGCATATCTTTCCCTAATGTCAATATGCCTTGTCCATCGCTGCTTTGGTTTTGTGATTAGTGTTTTATTTCACTGTAGAGCCTCCAGCCCTGTCCAGTATGCCTTAGCTCACCCTTTTGTTCCACCTCCCACACATGCGGTAACCTCACCTGGTTTAAATGGTGTCTCTACAGACAATACCTCTCTCATCATCACTCAATGCCTAGGTTTACCTCCACTGTATTCACATCCTACCATACCTTTGTCTGTACATTATGCCTTGTTCCTATTCTTCCGCACCCAGAAATCTGCTCCTTTTACTCTCTGTTCCCGAACGTACCAGACAACCAGTTCTTATAGCCTTTATCCTACTCCTTCTCTGTTCCTCTGGTGATGTAGAGGTTAATCCAGGCCCTGCAGCGCCTAGCTCCACTCCCATTCCCCAGGCACTCTCATTCCCCAGGCACTCTCATTTGTTGGCTTCTGTAACCGTACAAGCCTTGGTTTCATGCATGTTAACATTAGAAGCATCCACCCTAAATTTGTTTATTCACTGCTTTATAGCACACTCCGCCAACCCGGATGTCCTAGCTGTGTCTGTATCCTGGCTTAGGAAGGCCACCAAAAATCCTGAAATTTCCATCTCTAACTATAACATTTCCGACAAGATAGAACTGCCAAAGGGGGCGGAATTGCAATCTACTGCAGAGATAGCCTACAGAGTTCTGTCATACTATCCAGGTCTGTGCCCAAACAATTTGAGCTTCTACTTTTAAAAATCCTCCTTTCCAGAAACAAGTCTCTCACAAGCCCCCAGCTGTGCCATGGACACCGTATGTGAATTGATTGCCCCCCATCTATCTTCAGAGCTCGTACTGTTAGGTAAACTAAACTGGGACATGCTTAACACCCCGGCCGTCCTACAATCTAAGCTAGATGCCCTCAATCTCACACAAATGATCAATGAACCTACCAGGTACAACTCCAAATCCATAAAGACAGGCACCCTCATAGATCATCCTGACCAACCTGCCCTCCAAATACACCTCTGCTCTCTTAGAGATCACTGCCTCATTGCCTGGGTCCTCCGTAAAAACCCTTCAGCGAGCAGGCATTTCTAATCGACCTGGCCCGAGTATCCTGGAAGGATATTGACCTCATTCCGTCAGTAGAGGATGCCTGGTTATTCTTTAAAAGTGCTTTCCTCGCCATCTTAAATAAGCATGCCCCGTTCAAAAAAATAGTGAACCAGGAACAGATATAGCCCTTGGTTCACTCCCCAGACCTGACTGCATTTGACCAGCACAAAAACATCCTGTGGCGTACTGCATTAGCATCCAATAGCCCCCGCGATATCAAATCAAATCAAATCAAATCTGCAACTCTTCAGGGAAGATAGGAACCAATATACACAGGCAGTTAGGAAAGCAAAGGCTAGCTTTTTCAAACAGAAATTTGCATCTTATAGCACAAACTCAAAAAAGTTCTGGGACACTGTAAAGTCACTGTAAAGTCCATGGAGAATAAGAGCACCTTGCAGCTGCACTGAGTCTAGGAAACACTGTCACCACCAATAAATCCACGATAATTGAGAATTTTTCTACGGCTGGCCATGCTTTCCACCTGGCTACCCCTACCCCGGTCAACAGCCCTGCACCCTCCACAGAAACTTGCCCAAGCCTCCCAAGTATCGGCTTCCTATTTCGCAAACAAAGCATCCCTCACTCATGCTGCCAAGCATACCCTGGTAAAACTGACTATCCTACCGATCCTTGACTTCGGCAATGTCATTTACAAAATAGCCTCCAACACTCTACTCAGCAAATTGGATGCAGTGTATCACAGTGCCATCCGTTTTGTCACCAAAGCCCCATATACTACCCACCACTGTGACCTGTATGCTTTCGTTGGCTGGCCCTCGCTTCAATTTCGTCACCAAACCCACTGGCTCCAGGTGTCAGGGATTGGGTGCAGAGTGAAAGTGGAGTCAGGTGCAGGACACAGGTATAGAGTAATCCAACGGAGTTTACTCAAAGAATAAAGCAAAATTCCAAAATAGGAACATACAACACAGCCGGTCACAACTTGCAGACTTGTTTTCGAGTTGCTGTGCGTTTTGTTGCCAACCTATTTTGCTACCTGACAACTTTACGGTTTTACTTTTTAATTACCGTTTATATTTTTTTTCATCAACTTTTTCACTCCGGACTCTTTATCTGAACACGAATCGTCAGGACCTCCAACAGCCGAAGCTAAGTAGTAACATTAACATGATGCCTTCTAATTGCTGTCGCTGTACTCGCCTTACGGCGAGGATAGCTCTGCTATAAGCCCAGCTTCAGACGCAATCGTTAGGCAAGGGTAATTTCAGTGTAGGAAAGGATGAAACAGCGTCTGTGCCACCTGTAAGTACAGATAGTAGTATAAATCCCCTGGCACAGGCCCCGCAGCCGGACAACTTTCTCACGGTTTCTGGAAGGAAATGCTGTAGGAACGCTCAACTGGTGTCGCTCATTCAGCCGACAGAAACTTTCAACCAGTTTTCCCAATTAAGCAGCGAGTCGGAGTCAGAGGCCGAGTCTTCTCTGGTCTCTACTCCTCCCGTTACGGGGTCTGAGACGCCGAAGCTTCCCACCATTAGCTCTGACAAATTGAAAACTCTAGTCATTGGCGACTCCATTACCCGCAGTATTAGACTTAAAACGAATCATCCAGCGATCATACACTGTTTACCAGCGGGCAGGGCTACCGACGTTAAAGGCTAATCTGAAGATGGTGCTGGCTAAAGCTAAAACTGGCGAGTGTAGAGAGTACAGAGATATTGTTATCCACGTCGGCACCAACGATGCTAGGATGAAACAGTCAGAGATCACCAAGCGCAACATAGCTTCTGCGTGTAAATCAGCTAGAAAGATGTGTCGGCATCGAGTAATTGTCTCTGGCCCCCTCCCAGTTAGGGGGAGTGATGAGCTCTACAGCAGAGTCTCACAACTCAATCGCTGGTTGAAAACTGTTTTCTGCCCGTCCCAAAAGATAGAATTTGTAGATAATTGGCCCTCTTTCTGGGACTCACCCACAAACAGGACCAAGCCTGACCTGCTGAGGAGTGACGGACTCCATCCTAGCTGGAGGGGTGCTCTCATCTTATCTACCAACATAGACAGGGCTCTAACTCCTCTAGCTCCACAATGAAATAGGGTGCAGGCCAGGCAGCAGGCTGTTAGCCAGCCTGCCAGCATAGTGGAGTCTGCCACTAGCACAGTCAGTGTAGTCAGCTCAGCTATCACCATTGAGACCGTGTCTGTGCCTCGACCTAGGTTGGGCAAAACTAAACATGGCAGTGTTCGCCTAGGAATCTCACTAGGATAAAGACCACCTCCATTCCTGTCATTATTGAAAGAGATCATGATACCTCACATCTCAAAATAGGGCTACTTAAAATGTTAGATCCCTTACTTCAAAGGCAATTATAGTCAATGAACTAATCACTGATCATAATCTTGATGTGATTTGGCCTGACTGAAACATGGCTTAAGCCTGATGAATTTACTGTGTTAAATGAGGCCTCACCTCCTGGCTACACTAGTGACCATATCCCCTGTGCATCCCGCAAAGGCGGAGGTGTTGCTAACATTTACGATAGCAAATTTCAATTTTTAAAAAAAATGACGTTTTCATCTTTTGAGCTTCTAGTCATTAAATCTATGCAGCCTACTCAATCACTTTTTATAGCTACTGTTTACAGGCCTCCTGGGCCATATACAGCGTTCCTCACTGAGTTCCCTGAATTCCTATCGGACCTTGTAGTCATAGCAGATAATATTCTAATCTTTGGTGACTTTAATATTCACATGGAAAAGTCCACAGACCCACTCCAAAAGGCTTTCGGAGCCATCATCGACTCAGTGGGTTTTGTCCAACATGTCTCTGGACCCACTCACTGTCACAGTCATACGCTGGACCTAGTTTTGTCCCATGGAATAAATGTTGTGGATCTTAATGTTTTTCCTCATAATCCTGGACTATCGGACCACCATTTTATTACGTTTGCAATTGCAACAAATAATCTGCACAGACCCCAACCAAGGAACATCAAAAGTCGTGCTATAAATTCACAGACAACACAAAGATTCCTTGATGTCCTTCCAGATTCCCTCTGTCTACCCAAGGACGCCAGAGGACAAAAATCAGTTAACCACCTAACTGAGGAACTCAATTTAACCTTGCACAATACCCTAGATGCAGTTGCACCCCTAAAAACTAAAAACATTTCTCATAAGAAACTAGCTCCCTGGTATACAGAAAATACCCGAGCTCTGAAGCAAGCTTCCAGAAAATTGGAACGGAAATGGCGCCACACCAAACTGGAAGTCTTCCGACTAGCTTGGAAAGACAGTACTGTGCAGTACCAAAGAGCCCTTACTGCTGCTTGATCATCCTATTTTTCTAACTTAATTGAGGAAAATAAGAACAATCCGAAATTCCTTTTTGATACTGTCACAAAGCTAACTAAAAAGCAGCATTCCCCAAGAGAGGATGACTTTCACTTTAGCAGTGATAAACTCATGAACTTCTTTGAGGAAAAGATTATGATTATTAGAAAGCAAATTACGGACTCCTCTTTAAATCTGCGTATTCCTTCAAAGCTCAGTTGTCCTGAGTCTGCACAACTCTCCCAGGACCTAGGATCAAGAGAGACGCTCAAGTGTTTTAGTACTTAAATGTAAATTTACATTTACATTTACATTTAAGTCATTTAGCAGACGCTCTTATCCAGAGCGACTTACAAATTGGTGCGTTCACCTTAAGACATCCAGTGGAACAGCCACTTTACAATAGTGCATCTAAATCTTTTAAGGGGGGTGAGAAGGATTACTTTATCCTATCCTAGGTATTCCTGAAAGAGGTGGGGTTTCAGGTGTCTCCGGAAGGTGGTGATTGACTCCGCTGTCCTGGCGTCGTGAGGGAGTTTGTTCCACCATTGGGGGGCCAGAGCAGCGAACAGTTTTGACTGGGCTGCGCGGGAACTGTACTTCCTCAGTGGTAGGGAGGCGAGCAGGCCAGAGGTGGATGAACGCAGTGCCCTTGTATGGGTGTAGGGCCTGATCAGAGCCTGGAGGTACTGAGGTGCCGTTCCCCTCACAGCTCCGTAGGCAAGCACCATGGTCTTGTAGCGGATGCGAGCTTCAACTGGAAGCCAGTGGAGAGAGCGGAGGAGCGGGGTGACGTGAGAGAACTTGGGAAGGTTGAACACCAGACGGGCTGCTGCGTTCTGGATGAGTTGTAGGGGTTTAATGGCACAGGCAGGGAGCCCAGCCAACAGCGGGTTGCAGTAATCCAGACGGGAGATGAAAAGTGCCTGGATTAGGACCTGCGCTGCTTCCTGTGTGAGGCAGGGTCGTACTCTGCGGATGTTGTAGAGCATGAACCTACAGGAACGGGCCACCGCCTTGATGTTAGTTGAGAACGACAGGGTGTTGTCCAGGATCACGCCAAGGTTCTTAGCGCTCTGGGAGGAGGACACAGTGGAGTTGTCAACCGTGATGGCGAGATCATGGAACGGGCAGTCCTTCCCGGGAGGAAGAGCAGCTCCGTCTTGCCGAGTTCAGCTTGAGGTGGTGATCCGTCATCCACACTGATATGTCTGCCAGACATGCAGAGATGCGATTCGCCACCTGGTCATCAGAAGGGGGAAAGGAGAAGATTAATTGTGTGTCGTCTGCATAGCAATGATAGGAGAGACCATGTGAGGTTATGACAGAGCCAAGTGACTTGGTGTATAGCGAGAATAGGAGAGGGCCTAGAACAGAGCCCTGGGGACACCAGTGGTGAGAGCACGTGGTGAGGAGACGGATTCTCGCCACGCCACCTGGTAGGAGCGACCTGTCAGGTAGGACGCAATCCAAGCGTGGGCCGCGCCGGAGATGCCCAACTCGGAGAGGGTGGAGAGGAGGATCTGATGGTTCACAGTATCGAAGGCAGCCGATAGGTCTAGAAGGATGAGAGCAGAGGAGAGAGAGTTAGCTTTAGCAGTGCGGAGCGCCTCCGTGATACAGAGAAGAGCAGTCTCAGTTGAATGACTAGTCTTGAAACCTGACTGATTTGGATCAAGAAGGTCATTCTGAGAGAGATAGCGGGAGAGCTGGCCAAGGACGGCACATTCAAGAGTTTTGGAGAGAAAAGAAAGAAGGGATACTGGTCTGTAGTTGTTGACATCGGAGGGATCGAGTGTAGGTTTTTTCAGAAGGGGTGCAACTCTCGCTCTCTTGAAGACGGAAGGGACGTAGCCAGCGGTCAGGGATGAGTTGATGAGCGAGGTGAGGTAAGGGAGAAGGTCTCCGGAAATGGTCTGGAGAAGAGAGGAGGGGATAGGGTCAAGCGGGCAGGTTGTTGGGCGGCCGGCCGTCACAAGACGCGAGATTTCATCTGGAGAGAGAGGGGAGAAAGAGGTCAGAGCACAGGGTAGGGCAGTGTGAGCAGAACCAGCGGTGTCGTTTGACTTAGCAAACGAGGATCGGATGTCGTCGACCTTCTTTTCAAAATGGTTGACGAAGTCATCTGCAGAGAGGGAGGGGGGGGGGGAGGAGGATTCAGGAGGGAGGAGAAGGTGGCAAAGAGCTTCCTAGGGTTAGAGGCAGATGCTAGAGGCGTACTCTGCGGATGTTGTAGAGCATGAACCTACAGGAACGGGCCACCGCCTTGATGTTAGTTGAGAACGACAGGGTGTTGTCCAGGATCACGCCAAGGTTCTTAGCGCTCTGGGAGGAGGACACAATGGAGTTGTCAACCGTGATGGCGAGATCATGTCTGGCAGACATATCAGTGTGGATGACGGATCATCACCTCAAGCTGAACCTCGGCAAGACGGAGCTGCTCTTCCTCCCGGGGAAGGACTGCCCGTTCCATGATCTAGTTGAGAACAAGTTCTCATTTGCAACTGCGACCTGGCCAAGATAAAGCATATCAGTGTGAACAGACAACACAGAGTTACACATGGAGTAAACAATTAACAAGTCAATAACACAGTAGAAAAAAAGGGGTGCTTGGCCCTCCTATGTTGAACATGATAAACGGCTCTCTATCCACCGGATGTGTACCAAACTCACTAAAAGTGGCAGTAATAAAGCCTCTCTTGAAAAAGCCAAACCTTGACCCAGAAAATATAAAAAACTATCGGCCTATATCGAATCTTCCATTCCTCTCAAAACATTTTGAAATGGCTGTTGCGCAGCAACTCACTGCGTTCCTGAAGACAAACAATGTATACGAAATGCTTCAGTCTGGTTTTAGACCCCATCATAGCACTGAGACGGCACTTGTGAAGGTGGTACATTACATTTTAATGGCATCGGACCGAGGCTCTGCATCTGTCCTCGTGCTCCTAGACCTTAGTGCTGCTTTTGATACCATCGATCACCACATTCTTTTGGAGAGATTGGAAACCCAAATTGGTCTACACGGACAAGTTCTGGCCTGGTTTAGATCTTATCTGTCGGAAAGATATCAGTTTGTCTCTGTGAATGGTTTGGCCTCTGACAAATCAACTGTAAATTTCGGTGTTCCTCAAGGTTCTGTTTTAGGACCACTATTGTTTTCACTATATATTTTACCTCTTGGGGATGTTATTCGAAAACATAATGTTAACTTTCACTGCTATGCGGATGACACACAGCTGTACATTTCAAGGAAACATGGTGAAGCCCCAAAATTGCCCTTGCTAGAAGCATGTGTTTCAGACATAAGGAAGTGGATGGCTGCAAACTTTCTACTTTTAAACTCGGACAAAACAGAGAGGTCCCAAGAAACAAAGAGATCTTCTGTTGAATCTGACAATTAATCTTAATGGTTGTACAGTCGTCTCAAATAAAACTGTGAAGGACCTCGGCGTTACTCTGGACCCTGATCTCTCTTTTGAAGAACATATCAAGACCATTTCAAGGACAGTTTTTTTTCCATCTACGTAACATTGCAAAAATCTGAAACTTTCTGTCCAAAAATGATGCAGAACAATTTATCCATGCTTTTGTCACTTCTAGGTTAGACTACTGCAGCAATGCTCTACTTTCCAGCTACCCGGATAAAGCACTAAATAAACTTCAGTTAGTGCTAAATACGGCTGCTAGAATCATGACTAGAACCAAAAAATTTGATCATATTACTCCAGTGCTAGCCTCTCTACACTGGCTTCCTGTCAAAGCAAGGGCTGATTTCAAGGTTTTACTGCTAACCTACAAAGCATTACATGGGCTTGCTCCTACCTATCTCTCTGATTTGGTCCTGCCGTACATACCTACACGTACGCTACGGTCACAAGACGCAGGCCTCCTAATTGTCCCTAGAATTTCTAAGTAAACAGCTGGAGGCAGGGCTTTCTCCTATAGAGTTCCATTTTTATGGAACGGTCTGCCTACCCATGTCAGAGACGCAAACTCGGTCTCAACCTTTAAGTCTTTACTGAAGACTCATCTCTTCAGTGGGTCATATGATTGATTGTAGTCTGGCCCAGGAGTGGGAAGGTGAACGGAAAGGCTCTGGAGCAACGAACCGCCCTTGCTGTCTCTGCCTGGCCGGTTCCCCTCTTTCCACTGGGATTCTCTGCCTCTAACCCTATTACAGGGGCTGAGTCACTGGCTTGCTGGGGCCCTCTCATGCCGTCCCTGGAAGGGGTGCGTCACCTGAGTGGGTTGATTCACTGATGTGGTCATCCTGTCAACCCCCTTGGGTTGTGCCATGGCGGAGATCTTTGTGGGCTATACTCAGCCTTGTCTCAGGATGTTAAGTTGGTGGTTGAAGATATCCCTCTAGTGGTGTGGGGGCTGTGCTTTGGCAAAGTGGGTGGGGTTATATCCTTCCTGTTTGGCCCTGTCCGGGGGTGTCCTCGGATGGGGCCACAGTGTCTCCTGACCCCTCCTGTCTCAGCCTCCAGTATTTATGCTGCAGTAGTTTATGTGTCAGGGGGCTAGGGTCAGTTTGTTATATCTGGAGTACTTCTCCTGTCCTATTCGGTGTCCTGTGTGAATCTAAGTGTGTGTTCTCTAATTCTCTCCTTCTCGCTTTCTTTCTCTCTCTCGGAGGACCTGAGCCCTAGGACCATGCCCCAGGACTACCTGACATGATGACTCCTTGCTGTCCCCAGTCCACCTGACCGTGCTGCTGCTCCAGTTTCAACTGTTCTGCCTTATTATTATTCGACCATGCTGGTCATTTATGAACATTTGAACATCTTGGCCATGTTCTGTTATAATCTCTACCCGGCACAGCCAGAAGAGGACTGGCCACCCCACATAGCCTAGTTCCTCTCTAGGTTCCTTCCTAGGTTTTGGCCTTTCTAGGGAGTTTTGGCCTTTCTAGCCACCGTGCTTCTACACCTGCATTGCTTGCTGTTTGGGGTTTTAGGCTGGGTTTCTGTACAGCACTTTGAGATATCAGCTGATGTACGAAGGGCTATATAAATACATTTGATTTGACCTCTAACACAAACACAACCACTAATGACATGAACAATCACAGACAGAAATGAAATGTATGTCAGATGGTTAAATAGGGAATGTAATGAGGGAATGTAAAACAGGTGTGTGTGTAATCAGACAAAACAAAACGAAACAGAAAAATGGATCGGTAGTGACTAGAAAGCCGGTGACGTCGACCCGCCTAACACCACCCGAACAAGGAGAAGGGCCGACTTCGGCGGAAGTCGTGACACCAGGTCATCTATAAGTCTTTGCTAGATAAAGCACAGCCTTATCTCAGCTCACTGGTCAACATAGCAGCACCCACCTGTAGCACGCGCTCCAGCAGGTATATTTTACTGGTCACCCCCAAAGCAAATTCCTCCCTTACTAACTTTAAGCACCTGCTGTCAGAGCAGCATACTGCACCTGTACATAGCCCATCTGTAAATAGCCCATCCAACTACCTTATTTATTTATTTATGCTCCTTTGCACCCCAGTATCTCTACTTGCACATTCATCTTCTGCACATCTATGACTCCAGTGTTTAATTGCTCAATTGTAATTACTTCGCCACTACGGCCTATTTATTGCCTCACCTTCCTACTCTTACCTCATATGCACACTGTAAATAGACTTTTCTATTGTGTTATTGACTGTACGTTTGTTTATTCCATGTGTAACTGTGTTGTTGTTTGTGTTGCACTGCTTTGCTTTATCTTGGCCAGGTCGCAGTTGTAAATGAGAACTTGTTCTCAACTGGCCTACCTAGTTAAATAAAGGTGAAATAATGTTTTTTTAATTGCTGAAGAGAAACTACAGTGTGGGAACTACAGTGTGGCCATTTAAGCATCTATAACCAATGACCCAATTGTTATCCATTTGTGAACCTTTTCAATATTTTGACCAATGTTTTCTGTTTCTGTCTTACGTATACTTCAACATGGCTCGTCCCAGGAGTAGCTCCCTGTCCCTCAGTCCAGTCCAAAGACACTGGGACACTCATCACATGAGGACCCCGCCCATCTCTCGAGGACCAAGGGTTGCTAGCCCCGCATATAAGCACCTGGAGGAGGTGGAGTCTGCAGAGATGGAGGCAGAGTCTTTAAGAGGGTATGTAAGGGCGGGAATCAGAAAACCAGTCAGTATTTGGTGTATTTGTATTTATTATGGATCCCCATTAGCTGCTGTCAAGGCAGCTCTTCTTGGGGTCCATCAAAAATAAGGCAGTTTATACCTTTTTAAAAACATGAAAATACATTCACAGATTTCAAAGCACACATCTTCTTCACATTGAGTTGATCAGGCTGTTGATTGTGGCCTGTGGAATGTTGTCCCACTCCTCTTCAATGGCTGTGTGAAGTTGTTGGGAACTGAAACACTCTGTCGTGCACGTCAATTCAGAGCATCCCAAATATGCTCAATGGGTGACATGTCTGGTGAGTGTCCAGGCCATGGAAGAACTGGGACATTCTCAGCGTCCAGGAATTGTGTACAGATCCTTGCAACATGGGGCTGTGCATTATCATGCAGAAACATGAGGTGACGGATGAATGGCACGACAATGGGCCTCAGTATCTTGACATGGTATCTCTGTGCATTCAAATTGCCATAGATAAAATGTAATTGTGTTCGTTGTCCGTAGCTTATGCCTACCCTTACCATAACCCCACTGCCCACATGGGCACACAACGTTGACATCAGCAAAACACTCGCTGACACGGCGCCATACACATGATCTGCGTCTCTGAGGCCGGTTCTGCTCTATTCTCTAAAATGACATTGGAGGTGGCTTATGGTAGAGAAATTAACATTAAATTATCTTGCAACAACTCTGGCGGACATTTCTGCATTCATAATGCCAATTGCACGCTCCCTATAAACTTGAGACATCTGTGGCATTGAGTTGTGTGACAAAACTGCACATTTTAGAGTAGCTTTTTATTGTGCCCAGCACAAGGTGCACCTGTGTAATGATCATGCTGTTTACTCAGCTTCTTGATATGATACACCTGTCAGGTGGATGAATTATCTTGGAAAAGGAGAAATGCTCACTAACAGAAATGTAAACAAATTTGTGAACACAATTTTAGAGAAATACACTTTGTGTGTCTGCTCATGAAACATGGGACCAACATTTATATAAATCTTCTGTTTACCTTGAACTAACTTGAGCAAAATGTACTTAAATTACTTATTGCTGCAAAATGTAACTTTTTGGGCTTCCCAACCAAATTCACATAGAAATGTGAGTTATAGATTTGTCTTTCTCGTTGAAATCAAGTCTAAGGAATGGTAAATCTGTTCTATTGCTATTTCTAATGATTCTATGAAGTTCCGTTTTTGTATCTTTTACTTTCGGTTTTGTACACAGCTGAAAATACAATATTTGTGGTTAAGGAAAATATATTTAACAGTGGTTTAGATGGTACAATGATTCTCTACACTACATTTGCTTGTTTTGTCAAACATACAGAAGTTAGGCGAACTATTAGAATTTTAGCAACCAGGCAATGCCGGAGTGATTTTTGCATAGTGCATTTTTAACACAATTAAGGTTATGTACTTCCAAAGTATTACCTTGGTCATTTTTTTGTAACTCAAAGATGGTCTACGAAGTGCTAGATAGACAGTAAAATAGGGAAAAGTTTAAAGTGCAACCATGCTTGTATATTTTTCCCTTTATTCTGAATATCGAGAAACCTATTCCTTGCTGTAGCACTATTCCACATTTGTCATCATTGCCTTTCCAAACACTGCGTCAGTGGTGAAAAATATAGTCACTCCTTTGCAGCAGATATTCAGCACATGCCAAGCCATAAGCATTAACCATGACTGTGGCCCTGTCTTCAGAATGCATTCAGTCTGGGATATTGACAACACAGTTAGCTCTGTGTGTGATTTAAATGCCCGCCGCTATTGAAAACACATTCTAATACTGCTTACTGGCAGCGATTAAAGAAAGCATCTCAGCCATTCAATTGCACCGAGAAGTCCAAAATGAGATTGAATAGAGCAGTCAACATGAGACGAAATCCCGCTGGCACTTTCTTTGCAGAGGAGTATCCAACAAATGTTCTCACAAGACGGTGGGCACCTGATGCAGCATTATGATGACATGATTAGGGAGCAACCCTAGAGAGCGGTCAGTGGTGTCAAAATAATTGATTGATTATGCTTTAGAAAGAATAAGAATAGAGGAGATACTCAACTGTACAGTACTATACTGATTGTCAATTATTGTGAGAAACCCCTTACACACACACACACACACACACACACGCACATGTTAAGAGGCTTCAGTGGTTAAGTGCCTTGCTCAAGGGCACAATGGCAGGAGATGGTACCTGGGATCAGAGTGATGCATCAGAAGTTGAGGCTTGACACTGTCTCCATTGTGACAATATATTATTTATTGTAAATCCAAGGTTAGAAAAAAAACGTTTCGGTCAGAAACCTTCATGATACAGATCTCTTTGAACACAAAACCCCCTTTTATGGGATCCGAGACCAGCCAGCCCTCCGGTGGCCAGTTCACTTCCCACTTTATTGGGAACTATGTATTCTAAAGTTCAGTGTTTCCTTTTAGAAAATCTATGTTAAAATGTGAATTTACACATTCCTCCACACGTTACCACAGTACAATGCACCCAATTTCCAGGTAAGGGACCAATCATGCTAATGCTGATTGAAAAACTGAGAAAGGGAGCGCAAGTTATGATACCCTGATTCAACTGCTGAAGTTAGCAAAGGAGGCACTGTAGTGAGTGTGAAGGAATGACGGCAGCGTTCAAAGCGCTAAATGACATCAAACTGTAGCCTCACCAACATTGTGCACGTCCGCTAGTGTGTTAAATTTGACGTACCAAACGATACAGCTGATACACCAGCCAAAAAGCCCTATAAAAGAATCATACCATGTCCAAAGTCATACTCTAAAGTAAGCTATTCCTATTTAACCAAGGAGTCTTTGTGCACGTCTGCTATTGTTTTGAATTCAACATTCCAAAAGATACTGCTGGTTACCATTATTCTCTATTGTTTCTTAGTAAATGCCAGACAAACACCAGTTAAAAAGGCCTGTAAAACAAAGCATTGCCCAATCATATCTCCATGTCACTGACATTACTGACAACACTATTCTTATTTTACCAAGGAGGTTTAGTTAGCATAATTTGCTGACAGCTTGGAACTTGAGTGACGATGTGACTATGTAAGATGTCTGTCATTATAGCAATCCCAAATACATCCCAAATGACACCCCTATTCCCTACATAGTGCACTACTTTTGACCAATGCTGTATTCATGGTTGGACCTCCATAAATCGGTCGCGTAACACCATTGTTATGAGCATTCTAAAATCAAATCAACGTTTATTGGTCATATGCACAGGATACAGGGTGAAAACAGTAATGTAAAATGGTTACTTGCAAGCTCTTCTCAACAGTGCAATAAACATTTATATAAAAAAATATATAAAAAGTAGTGCAAAATGTAGTACAAAAAAAAAGTAGTACAAAACGAAAGAAGTTTACATTGACTTTGGAGTCATTAAAACTTGTTTTTCAACCACAAATTTCTTGTAAACAAACTATAGTTTGGCAAGTCGGTTAAGACGTCTACTTTGTGCATGACACAAGTAATTTTTCCAACAATTGTTTACAGACAGATTATTTCACTGTATCACAATTCCAGTGGGTCAGAAGTTTACATACACTTAGTTGACTGTGCCTTTAAAATACTTGGAAAAATCCAGAAAATTATGTCATGGCTTTATAAGCTCCTGATAGGCTAATTTACATCATTTGAGTCAATTGGAGGTGTACCTGTGGATGTATTTCAAGGCCCACCTTCAAACTCAGTGCCTCTTTGCTTGACATCATGGAAAGATCCAAATAAATCAGCCAAGACCTCCGGAAGAAAATTGTACACCTCCGCAAGTCTGGTTCATCCTTGGGAGCAATTTCCAAATGCTTGAAGGTACTACGTTCATCTGTACAAACAATAGTACGCAAGTATAAACACAATGGGACCACGCAGCAGTCATACCACTCAGGAAGGAGACGCATTCGGTCTCCTAGAGATTAATGTACTGTGGTGTGAAAAGTGCAAATCAATCCCAGAACAACAGCAAAGGACCTTGTGAAGATGCTGGAGAAAAGAAGTACAAAAGTATCTATATCCACAGTAAAACAAGTCCTATATCGACATAACCTGAAAGGCCGCTCAGCAAGGAAGAAGCCACTGCTCCAAAACCGCCATAAAAAATCCAGACTACGGTTTGCAACTGCACATTGGTGCAAAGATTGTATTTTTTGGAGAAATGTCCTCTGGTCTGATGAAACAAAAATAGAACTTGGCTATAATGACCATCGTTATGTTTGGAGGAAAAAGGGAAGGGCTTGCAAGCCGAAGAACACCATCCCAACCGTGAAGCACGGGGGTGGCAGCATCACGTTGTGGGGGTGCTTTGCTGCAGGAGGGACTGGTGCACTTCACAAAATATGGCACCATGAGGAAAGAAAATTATGTGGATAAATTGAAGCAACATCTCAAGACATCAGTCAGGAAGTTAAAGCTTGGTCGCAAATGGGTCTTCCAAGTGGACAATGACCCCAAGCATACTTCCAAAGTTGTGGCAAAATGGCTTAAGGACAACAAAGTCAAGGTCTTGGAGTGGCCATCACAAAGCCCTGACCTCAATCCTATAGAAAATTTGTGGGCAGAACTGAAAAAGCATGTGCGAGAAAGGAGGGCTACAAACCTGACTCAGTTACACCAGCTCTGTCAGTAGGAATGGGCCAAAATTCAGCCAAATTATTATGGGAACCGTGTGGAAGGCTACTCGAAACGTTTGACCCAAGTTAAACAATTTAAAGGCAAAGCTACCAAATACTAATTGAGTGTATGTAAACTTCTGACCCACTGGGAATGTGATGAAAGAAATAAAAGCTGAAATAAATCATTCTCTCTACTATTTCTCTGACATTTCACTTTCTTAAAGTAAAGTGGTGATCCTAACTGACTTAAGACAGGGAAATTTTACTAGGATTAAATGTCAGGAATTGTGAAAAACTGAGTTTAAATGTATTTGGCTAAGGTGTATGTAAACTCCTGACTTCAACTGTATATACAGTAAGAATATACAGTAGACTATGAAATGTGCTAAAGTTAGTAGTTATATGGATGAACAGCTTAAATAATAATAAATTGTAGCAGCAAGTGTGTGTGTGTGTGTGTGTGTGTGTGTGTGTGTGTGTGTGTGTGTGTGTGTGTGTGTGTGTGTGTGTGTGTGTGTGTGTGTGTGTGTGTGTGTGTGTGTGTGTGTGTGTGTGAGACAGCCCCGAAAGTTGAGTGGTGCCCAGTCAATCTTAACAAGGGTTAATTATTGTTTTGTCTAAATTACACTATAATGGCTTGGAAATAAGATTGGAAAATTAAATTAAGAAAATAATTAGTAGGAAACAACTTAGTCATCATTACGATGTCGTCAAATTTACTTTAGAGAGATGGCAATGTTGCCATTAGCTAGCAAACTTTGTCAAAAATACCTAGCAATGCTAATGTTAGCTAGCTTAAATCCAGTGCTTTTCCCTAAATCTTAGCTAGTGAGCAAATGTTAAACCAAATCTAAAGTCAATCTGACAACATCTCAATGATGACCAAAGGCTTTTCAGCAAATGATTTGCCTCCAATTGAAAATGCATTGAGTACAACGTTCAGTCAGGAGTCAGTCTTCAAAATAATGTTCAAAACAATATTGTGCTGAAATGTGCATCCCATGAGTAGACCCAGGCCAAAAGTAGTACACTTCAAAATGAATAGGGTGTCATTTGGGATGTAACCATAGCTCTCCCAGAGCATATTTTGCACTTAAAAGTCCCTGGCAGTATTCTTATTAACATGCCAACCTGATTGAGTATCACAGTGACTT
Organism: Oncorhynchus nerka; assembly: GCF_034236695.1. Taxonomy (NCBI): domain Eukaryota; kingdom Metazoa; phylum Chordata; class Actinopteri; order Salmoniformes; family Salmonidae; genus Oncorhynchus; species Oncorhynchus nerka. Next base: position 33,177,181 of record NC_088418.1, read on the forward strand.
GTAAGATACACACTGCTGTCAAACTCTTTATATATGACCTATTTCCATAATTAACATTCTTAAACAGTGCAGCATGCTGGCAGCTCAGCATATTCTTTCAAAGGCTGTGAGAAGATCTCCTCCTATAGCACTGCACAAACACACGCAAACACATACAGTATGCAGACTAGTATGCATGCATACACATACAGTATGCAGACTAGTATGCATGCATACACACACTATGCACACGCACATTCAGTGTGCAGATTTTTCGTGTCCGCACACATACACACATACACACACAGTATGCATTCACAAACAAACAAATACACACACACACACAGACACATGCAGAGAGAGAGAGAGAACTAACTAGGATTTAAAAAATTAAAGCCGCAGAGGAGGAATATGTAGCCATAGGCAATTATTGGTAACATGAGGCTTGCAAATGCTCAGGGAACGAGTGGTATAAGAGGGTTTTTTTCTTCACCGACGTGCAAAGATTGTGACCGATTTATTTGACTAGTTGAACAAATTAACTATTGATAACCCGTTTACAGATCCATCCGCAAATCAAGGCCAACGGAAGTAGGATTGACCTATTTCTATACTTAACAGCCATACAACACTAACATCCCCACCCCCCTTGTTGCCATGGAGACACCCTCTCTCCTGGAATGAGGAATGAGCAGTAAAAGATGGAGAGTGAGAGGGAGCGAGAGAGAGAACACAGAGACAGAGTTAGGGAGACAGAGAGAGGGGGGAGGAAGGGGAGAGAGAGAGAGAGACAGAGAGAGGGGGGGGAAGGGGAGAGAGACAGAGAGAGGGGGAGGAAGGGGAGAGAGAGAGCGAGAGAGAGAGAGAGAGAGAGAGAGAGAGAGAGAGAGAGAGAGAATGGGCATGAGAATCACCTGTGTTTTTGTTTTTGGCAGTAAATCCCCATAGAGCATTGCCAGTTTCATTAAACACTGTCAGAAACACATATTTACCATTCACATATGAAGAATGGATTGAAACCTAATTTGTCATGAGAGTTATTTTTAGATATTTTACAATGCCTAGGCTTCCACCTATAATACAGAAGAACGGGGAAAGTAATTAAAAATGTAAACTCAGTTATGGTACAAACGGTCTCTGAAGTCAGACAATAATAATGGCTCACTCCTAAAGGCTTGTTGAGCGGGTCTTAGTAGGTTTCACTAACAAACGTATGACATTTAAGACACTTTTTAGAGTTGAGCTCAATACAGTACCATATGTTTCTGTGTCAGTATATATAAGACATCTTATTCTAGTGACCTTGGACACAATAGTCTCTGGTGTACAGGTATATGGTTTAGCTTTGGTATGGAATCTATTATCCAAGATGGCGTAGCAGTCAGACGTCTTTGTCCTGTCGTGTCCCTTGTATATATCGTTTTACATATTTTTCGTCGCATATCCTTTAAAATATTTTGCTAAACCTCAACATCTAAATACTCTCCTGCAACCCGCCTCACCCAATGTGGCGTGTATCTGCTTTTTTTTTTTCTAAAGTATTTATATTTACTTTGGATCTGGAATCCCTCAACTGAAGCTAGCCAGCTAACTACCAGCTATCAGTCAGCAAACCATTGCCAGCGGTCATCAGCTAACCTTCAGCTCGGAAAGCTCTCGTCAGTTCGAACAACGTGACTCTAACCAGAGCATAACGGACCTGTTATTTTTATCCCCGGATTCCTACCGCAAACTGAACATTTTCATCTGGATCTTCACAACTAGCTAACCGCAATCCCGGATGACTCCTCCGGGCTAGCGTTTCCATCCCAGAGCAAGCACAAATTAGCCTCAAGCTAGCCCTGGGGCTACCACCGAAGTATACTCCCGGGCTACAATATCCAGACCCCTTCTACAGCCGGGTAAGGTGAAATAAAAAAATAAAAAATAAAAAAGACAATCTTTTTTGATTCTTGTTTACTTGTTTCAGTCCAAAAACATCCCCAACACTTAAGCATGGAGATGGGGCTGGGGAAATGTAACCACTCTCAAAATCATAGCTGGAGCAATGGATACGAGAATGACATGATAATTCAAAACTAGGATTCAAATGACAACATAAACATAATAGAGTAATTTAACTTTAACTTCGGTTTCGGAAGATTAAGACAATTGTACTAAGCTCCCAAAACATTTATAAGTTATATTCTTCGAGAATAATATTGCAGGAAATACCCCAGATTGTGCCTTTAAAGCCAGATAGCCCGATTATTTTACATGTTACTGTCAAATAGTATCTTTAACTCTGCAACACTTTCGGTTCTTCAGGCAACGTTCCTTGATTCATATTGCACTCACCAACCTAATGCTAGGCCTAATTTCAACATTTCTGCTATCTGGACATTCAGGTATTCTTTCAGGAAGGTTTTCATATAGCCACTGGGTCAGGCATACCCCAGCTTTGATGCTAAAGCCTTAAATCTCTGATAAGGTTGTCAGAAGAGAAATAATTTTCACTTAAACATTTAAGCAGCCAGAGTAGACTGTCCATGCCGTAGATTATAAATAACTACAAAAGATTATCAATTCCCAGATTTAAAAAAATATATATTTAACCAGTGTAGACAGATGTTTTTTAGGCTTTAATTGTATGGTAAGGATTTATCTCTCTCGTGATAATTAGAAATCATGCAATAAAGGTCTGGGAACAAAAGGTCATAATCTCCACCCATTTTTTTTTCTGTTCTCTGCATCCCTGCAGGTTTGACACTGGAAGGGGTGGAGGTGACGATCGCCAGCACAGCGGGTTCCCGAATATGCAAACCATGTCTCGTTCCGCAGAGAAGAAGGGATGGAGGGATGTTCCCTGCACCCGTCTTGACAGAGGAATAACAGCCGCTCCTCCCTCTCTCCGCACGCACTCCGTCCCCATCATCCCCTCTCTCCAGGAACACGACTGTGAGAGGGGTCACGTGGACGGGAGCAGGGAGAGGGTGTCGCATGGAGGAGGTCTTGCCGGGCCAGGTTACATGGCGCAGGCACCTGCCGGTAGCAGCAGCCACACCCCCCCTAACTCCTCCACCTCTGTGTGTGTACTAGAATTCGAGGACAGACCCAGTCATGTGCGTCCCTACAACATCAAGACTGCACTGGTGTCAGAGACAAGCCCTATTCACACGCACCAGGGATCCTCTGAAACTCTAGTAGGGCCAGGGGACCTGTTCCAACACTCTAGCCTTGTGGCCTCTGGGACAGCAGAATCCGGATCAGGTGTTGCCGGGTTGAACAGCACAAACACTTTTATTGCTGTGACCGTGCTGGAGTCCAAGAAAAAGAGCATGCGGTATACACCCAGACTGCTTTACAGCTTTCCCAAGAGCAGGGGTCCTCAGGCAGGTGTCCAAAGAGAGGCCCAGGGGCTTGGTAAACAAAACATTGCCCTGGTGAATGGAGGGGCAAACAGCTTCCTGTCAACAGTGGTGGGAAAAGGTGCTGGAATTTCTTGTGCCAAACTTTCTGCCAGCTGATTGGATTATTTCTCGCCAACTTGCAAGGAGAGACTCCGCCCACCTGCATCGATGACACGGGAGGGGGTAGGACCACCTGCTTAACTAATTGGCCCCTAGTTTCTGTAAAAGAGCCACAGCAGCCTGGACTGCAGAGAGAGAATTAATTTATACATTTAAGACACTGAAAACACACACACATGTATGTGAATAATGTGAAACAATGCAGACAGACATAAAGACCAGTGGGAGCTTGATATAAATGTGTATTTGAAAAAAATATAAATGATTTATATGCACTATTTAAACAAAGCTTCTACTTAGAAATCAAAATAGTGTGTCATATCTATGTTGTTTCTCTATTGTAAAGATATCAAATTATACATGTCATATGTCCTATAAACATATATTTGACATGATGACGTGACAAAATAAAGACTACAGTGTTAAAGGGCGTGTGGTTGATTGAATTTCTGAAACATATTTCAGATTAATCTTTGTTGTCTGTGTCTCTCAAGTCGGTGTGGGTATAGCCTAGTAAATTGTATAGCAAAATAAGTTTATCCTACATGACACATTATGTCAACAGGTGCTGCCTATGGGATTATTCACTGTGCTGAATGAGGTCTCTCGACAACATCTTCTTCCATCGAAAGATGAATCAAGTCACACCCAGAGCATCTCATGCCAGACCACGGCAGTGTTCCTCCCTGGTAAAAGCAAGGTCCTCCATTTGATAAAGAGCGTCAGATGGATTGAATCATTTACTTGTTTATCTCTTCCCCAAAACAGCCTCGTTAATTAAAGTGCACGGTCTCATTATTTTTGTATCAGCTGTTTAGAAAAACTGTAGCGAGGAGAAAAGTTTTTAACTAGCCAATCTTCAGGTGAGAACATTTATCAAGAGGAATTAATCAGGCAAAAGATGAAAGCACCGGCGCATGTCCCTGGTCCTGTTCACAACAAAGTAGATCAACACAGAGGGAAAATGTTGCCTTTCCCTCCATATTAGTAACACTTTTTTTCCTCCTCGACTGTTTTTTATCAGTTCTACAAGCAGCAAAATGACTGTGCAAAATGTACCAGTTTACTAATGAGTGGGAAATGGGATGGGAGGATTGCAGAGGGTGAGTAGCCTAATCATACAGAAAGAGCAAAAACTATTTTAGATGCCATTTTGATCAATCAAATCGTATTTGTCACATGCTTTGTAAACAACAGGTATAGACTAACTGTGAAATGCTTACTTATGGGCCCTTCCCAACAATGCAGAGAAAAATATAGAACAAATAATAGCACAAGAAATACATACACAATAACAATAACTTGGCTAGATACACAGGATACCAGCACCGAGTTGATGTGCAGGGGTACGAGGTAATTGAGGTAGATAAGAACATTATAGACGTGATGATAGTCTCGTCTATATTAGGTTTTGATTGGCCAATGCATGCATGTGAGTTTTTCCCCTCTTTTCCCCGTCAATACTCCATATTCCTGAATAACATTTGGGGCCTCAGCTGAGAACTTCATTCCCTAAATGGTCACCAGGTGGCACTGCGATCGGTTCACAAATTTTCTAAGAAAAATGGTTTTTAATTTATTAGCATTATCCAATAGGCATTTTTTTTAAATGACCTCCAATATAAGTTGTCAACACTGACACTCGAATCACAGAGAACGATTAATTATGATCACCTCCTTCCTTTCGAATACTCGAGAAAGATGTTGTTAAAAACAATATTTTTCTCTGCATCTTTTACAGCAAACAATGATGGAAAGCTAACTAATTACATGGCACTAACTGGCTAATACTTTATTTTTGTTAAAGGAGAAACAGAAAAAGAATTAGGATTAGGATTACAAATCATACGTTATAATTCAAAGTGAAAAATGCAGCATTTCCTCATTGGCGATATATTTGTTCTATGTAATCGCGCTTTGAGGCAAAACTGAAACCACTCTCTTGTATCTTAGCAACAGGAGCTAGCTAGCTTGCTACACACGTTTTTTTGCTAGCTAGCTAACGTTATATCCCAACAACATTGACATTCAATATATTTATTTCTCAGCCATATCTAAGCCATATTCAAAATTGAAATCAAGCATTATAGCCTTTATTGAAATTGTTAGTTGACTTTGTAACGTTTGCCAGGCTCCCGGGTTTGAAGCATCGCATTAGTGGAAACTAAGACTGTTCTCGGGGCAGGTTGTAGTTAGATATTTTTGAGTCGTGTTGGGAGCAATTTTAGCTAACCCTAAACCTTTTCATAACCTTAAACTAATTATCCTAACCTGCCATGTTAATTATCCTAACATGCTGCTTAAATTCTCCTAACCTGTGCTACAAAAAGTCAAACCTGCCCTGAGAATAGTCTTGGTTTCCACTAATGGAATACAGTCCAGGGGTTCACGTTTCATCCTAGCAGCCCAGCTATAGCACAACTTGGCTAGCTAAGTCGTTTTACCATGACAAGATTGACCCTCCACATACTGTTTTGTTCAATGATCTCAGCCACATTCACAATTAAATTCAAGGCAAATTAACTTTTTCGCAGGAATGAGCTCAGATGGGCTGGAAACATATATTTTATTGTATCAAATCGTCCTCTCCACCGTAGGTAGCTAGCTAGTTAGCTACATTAGCCACTGAAACCACTGCTCAAATTTCAATCAATAGAATAATGCCGCGAGAGTTTCATCAAACAGAAGTAGAATGTTATAGCTATGTCTATTCTTACCTTGATCGTCAGTATTAGCTACTCTTTGCCCATATCTCCAATATTATTTTGACGCTCACCCTAAATAATACATGTCCAGGCAATGTTCTGCACTAAGATGGTTGTTGACTGATGTTTCAGCATCTTAGCCTGACTTATACTGACTTTCTGACAATTGTGTAATTCATAAACAACATAACTATTGAAATGCAAGCAGCAGGTGATGAGACTAGTTACAGAAAATATTACAATACCAAAACATAAAAACCATAATATTTCACTCAAGTCAACCTTAATTAACAACATGATTGTAATACAGTAATCAGTACTATCGTCACATCCTGATCTGTTTCTGCTGTCTTGAGCTTGTCCCCACCCCCTCCAAGTGTCTCCCATTTTCCCCATTATTCCCTGTGTATTTGTACCTGCGTTTTCTGTTTGTCTGTTGCCGGTTTGTCTTGTCCTGTCAAGCCCTAACAGCGTGTTCCCATGTTTTCTGTGCTCTAGTTTTAGTTTTTCTTAGTCTTCCCAGTTCTGACCTTTCTGCCTGTCCTGACCCTGATCATGCCTGCTGTTCTGTACCTGCCTGACTCTGATTTGGATTAAAACACTTTTCCTTCCTTGACTCACCTTTTGCCTGTCCCTTGTACAATAATAAACTCTGAGACTCGTACTATCCGCCTCTTGTGTTTGCATCTGGGTCTTAGCTTGACTCCTGATAGTAAGAACTGACCAGCAGACTCGGACCAGCCCCGCAATGCCGTCTCCTCCCAAGGAGACACCATTGGAAGACACAATGGCTTACTTCAAGGTCTTATGGAAGGATTCCAGACCTTGGCGGAATGCCATGACCGTGCCTTCAATACATTGCTGGAGCAATTCCGTGGATTGTCTGTTAGGCAGCCAGCCTAACAGTAACCTCCCAGCCCCTCAGTAACCCCGCTGTCAGCTGCGCGTTTCTCCAGCCCACCTCGGCTTCCCGAGAACCCCGCTTACCTCCTCCGGAACGCTTCGCTGGAGATTCAGGAACCTGTCTGAAGTTTCTCAACCAGTGCTCCCTCATCTTCGAGCTACAGCCCTCATCCTTTCCCTCGGACAGCTCGAAGATAGCGTATCTTATAACGCTGATGTCCAGGAGGGCTCTCGCCTGGGCTACGGCGGTGTGCGAACAAAAATCTGCCGTGTGCTGCAGGCTGAAGGAGTTTGTGGTGGAGGTGAAAAAAGGTTATAATTTCTCCGTTGTCCGGGAGAGAGGCTGCTCGGAAGCTATTCCTGCCTCGTCAAGACTCCCGTAGTGTGACAGACTATGCGGTTTATTTCCGCACAGTGGCCACCAAGAGGAGGTTAAAGACAAGCTACCAGCCTGAGAGCTGCCCACGGATCTTGATTCACTCATCTCCTTGACCATTTGGATCGATGGGCAGCTACGGGAACATAGGAGGGAGAAGAGGTCTGACTCCCACTCGATCGCCCAAGGATCCCACCTCGCCATCGAGGAATCCCAGAAGTTCCCGGCATCTACGTGACCGAGAGAATCCGAGGTTACCTGAGTTCTCCCGGGAATCTCAGAGATCTGCCGACTCACCTCTTCCGGATCCTATGCAACTCGGCAGAAATAGATTATCTCCTGCCATACGTTTACGCAGATTTAACACCAAGAGTTGTCTGTATTTTGGCACTACAGGTCATTACGTGTCTACCTGTCCATTAAAAGATCAGGCCCATCAGTAGGTATGAGTATGCTGGTGGGCCATACAGAGAATTTCCCATCCCTCTCCATTCCATCCTGCTGTGGGGTGACCGGTCGAAATCTCGCCGGGTACTCATTGACTCTGGGGCCGACGAGAATTTTATGGATACCCTGGTGTCAGAGCTGGGTATCCCCACTCAACCCCTTTCCATTCCCATGGAACGAGGTGACATGAGAGGCAGTGTGGCAGACTATGGCAGACTATGTGTTGGATTTCTGCACATTGGCAGCTGAGAGTGCCTGGAACCCGGAAGTGCTGTTTGACATGTTCCTGCACGGAATATCGGAGGAAGTAAAGAACGAGCTTGCGTACCGGGAACTACCGACGGATCTCGACTCGCTCATCGTCTTCACCATTCAGATCGATGGGTGACTACGGGAACGAAGGGAGGAGAGGAGATATGATTTCACTCGCCCGCCATAAGATTCCACCTCGCCTCCGAGGCATCCCGGAAGTCCCCAACGGCTCCATTGCCGAGAGAACCCAAGGCTATCCAAGTTCCCCCAAGAAGGGAAGGCTGCCGATTCACCTCTTCCCAAGCCAATTGAACTAAGCAGAGCTAGGCTGTCTCCAGCCAAACGGCTATACAGGATTCACACTAAGAGTTGCCAGTATTACGGGACTACTGGTCATTTCGTCTCCACCTGTCCTCTAATAGACCAGGCTCACAGGTAGGAGCGAGTACTCTGGTGGGCTATATGGAGACCTTTTCCTCTCCCCTTACTCGTACCCCTTTTCATGCCATTTTGCTGTAAGGAAACCAGTGAAAATCTCTACGGGTACTCATAGATTCTGGGGCCGATTAGAGCTTTATGGACGCTAACTTGGCGTCCGCACTAGGCATCCCCACTCAGCCCCTCTCCATTCCCATGGAAGTTAGAGCGCTGGATGGGCGCTCTATAGGCAGAGTCACCCATAATATACCACCCCCATCAACCTAAGAGTGTCGAGACGATCCAATTCCTGCTCCTCAGGTTCCTGTGGTATTGGGATTCTCTTGGCTCCAGCGACACAATCCCTTTATTGACTGGTCTGCTGGTGCCATCGTGGGTTGGAGTATGTTCTGCCATGCTCGGTGCCTGAAGTCAGCGCAGCCTGCCTTGGGACATCTTCATGGGGGCTCGGAAGTAGCCCTGGACATCTCCGCCATTCCTGCAGAGTACCAGGACCTCCGGGAGTTCAGTAAGACCCGGGCCACTTTGCCTCCGCCGCACCGACCCTATGACTGCGGGATTGACCTTCTCCCAGGTCCGAAGACCAAGGCTATGGAGACCTACATTGAGGACTCCCTAGCAGCAGGGTTGATCCGTCCTATTGCCTCCCCCGCAGGCACAGGGTTCTTCTTTGTGGAGAAGGACAAAACCCTGCAATCCCCTTTGAGTATTCCCTGGGCTATCAGCCCCTGCTCTTCCCTGAGCAAGAGGAAGAGGTTGGCATACCTTCGGCCCAGATGTTTGTCCGCCGCTGTCGTCATACCTGGAAGAGAGCCTTGTCAGCCCTTCTCAAGACCACCTTCAGGTATCAACAACAAGCTGACCACCACCGGACCCCGGCTCCCCAGTATTGTCTCGAGCAGAAGGTATGGCTGTCCACCCGGGACCTGCCCCTCCGAGTAGAGTCCTGCAAACTTTCCTACCGGCCCTTTCCACATCTCCAAGGTCATTAGCCCTTGTGCTGTTCATCTTCTGTTTCCCCGTACCCTCCATATACATCCCACTTTTCACAGCCCTTTGTCTCCTGTTTTCAGGCCCACCACTCACCCCGTCTCATCGACGGCCTACATGGTGAGGCGTCTCCTGAAGGTTCTACCTTGGGGCAGAGGATTCCAGTACCTGGTTGACTGGGAGGGTTATGGTCCGGAGGAGTGGTGCTGGGTCCCCGCTAGGGACATCCTGGACCCAGGACTCATCGCTGATTTCCAACGTCGGCACCGCGGTCAACCAGGTATGTACCCATGTAGGACGCAAGGTGGCGCACCTAGAGGGGGGGGTACTGTCACACTCTAATCTGTTTCACCTGTCTTTGGGCTTGTATCCACCCCCCTCCAGGTGGTCGCCCATCTTCCCCATTATCGCCAGTGTATTTATACCTGTGTTCTCTGTTTGTCTGGTACCAGTTTGTTTTGTCCGTCAAGCTTACCAGCGTTTTTCACCTTGCTCCTGTCTTTTTCTATAGTTCCTGTTTTCTAGTTTTCTTGGTTTTTACCATTCTGCCTGCCCTGACACTGCCTGCCGCTCTGTACGGTTTGACTCTGATCTGGATGACTCTGATCTGGATTACTGACCTCTGCTTGCCCTTGACCTGTGTTTTGCCTGCCCTTGTTCTAGTAATTAACCTTTGTTACTTCAACACTGTCTGCACCTGGGTCTTCCCTAAAATGTGTTGGGGAGTTTTACCTAGTCACCGTGCTTCTACGCCTGCATTGCTTCCTGTTTGGGGTTTTAGGCTGGGTTTCTGTACAGAACTTTGTGACATCAGCTGATGTAAGAAGGGCTTTATGAATAGATTTGATTGATACACTGTGTCTTTCACCAGAGTGGTATACCAAAAAGCACGCTAGATCTACTCAGGGTTTTCTAAAGCTAGCCCGATTTAGTTTGCTTCATATTCCAGGTCAGGCTTCATCCGTATTACGAGGGTGGATATTGCTCGCCCTTCTGCCTGCCACTAACTCTAGCAGACTTGTAACTGCACATGTATGTTGCACATGGCTAGTCGAACGCCAAACTTTTCATTGAGACAATGCTGAAACATCAACCCATTGGTGAGTCAGTGCCACATTTTAATTTGTGCCGAAATCAAAATGAAAGAAAAGTTATCTGGCAAATTCAGCAGGCTATGGTATGAAATGGGCTTTTAGAAGTGCTCTCTTTGTATTATTAATATAGTTAATTTTATTTTAATTTTATTTTTATCTTACCTGTCCACAACTTCCGGTGAAATTGGAGGGCGCGCAATTCAAATCAAAAATCATAAAAATTATGGATAGTAAACATCTAGGTACATACAAGTAAGTGTCTTATATCAGTTAAAAGCTTAAATTCTTGTTAATCTAACTGCAATGTCCGATTTACAATAGGCTTTACAGCAAAAGCATGCCATGCGATTGTTTGAGGACAGCGCCCCACATCAAAATATTTTTCAACCAGCACAGCTAGAAGAAAAAGAAACGCACACCTATTTAGGTGAGGTGCTGGCTAGCGGAGTAGAAAACTTGAAAATAAAAGAGAGTTGTAAAGGCTGTAACGTAACCCCCACTCTAGGAGCTCAGATGCAAAAATGTAATTACCAACGTTTCGACAGCCAAGCTGTCTTCATCAGGGTATAATCACAAACACTGCAGGATGACTCGTTTATGTAGTGTCAAAAGACACAGGTGTCTGTAATCATGGCCAAGAGTGGCCTAATATCATTGGTTAATTATCAAATATTAAAATGGCATACAAAGAACAGCATACAAACAACAAATGGATAGCATACGATCATAAATTCATTTTTACTACACAAGCTTACAAACTATTACAATGGCAAAGTCACAATAATCACAAGAATGGCTTCAGATCAAAGTCTACGTTGAGACCAAAGGGAGCAAGGGTCTTTAAGTTAAAGATCCAGGCAGCCTCTCGTTTTAACAATAAATTATCAAGGTCACCCCCTCTCCTAGGGAGGGTGACATGTTCGATGCCAATATAACGCAGAGACGAAATCGAGTGGCCTGCCTCCAAGTAGTGGGCCGCAACTAGGTAAGTAAAGTTTTTACACCTAATGGTGCTACGATGCTCTGAGATACGTACTTTTAATTCGCGCTTTGTTTTACCCACATCATTTTTACCACAAGGACAAGTTATAAGATAAATAACTGCCTTAGTGGTTGGGATCGATTTCCCTGTTTGTGGGTGTTTGAAGGATCTACATTTATAAGTGCCATTGCATTGAGCACAGCCATTACATTTGTAATTTCCATCCAGTAGGGGCGCAAATAGACGTTGTTCAGGAATATCTTGGGGTGGTAAATCAGAGTGTACCAATTGGTCTCTGAGATTTCTGCCCCGCGAGAATAAAACCAAGGGAAGGTCCGAAAACACATTACCGAGACTATCATCGGATTTTAGAATGTGCCAATTGTTCAGAAGGCTTTGAATAGCGGGTAGTTAGAACACAAGAATGCATCTTTTGCGAGACTGACCTTTAGAATTTTCTCAATGGCAATATTAATCTGATCATTTTTGTAGCCCCACTCCTTGAACTTTCTTTGCGTCTCAGCGATATTTCTGTCGAAATCTGATTGTTTTTTGCAAATTCTTTTGATTCGATAGAATTGGCTATAGAGCAAACAATTTTTCATGGGAAGTGGGTGACAACTATCAGCCCTCAAAAAACTGTTACGGTCAGTAGGCTTCCTGTGAAAATCAGTGTATAGAACATTATCTTCACACAAGATCAGAAGATCAAGAAAACTGATTTGACGTGTATCAGATTGCATAGTAAATCTCAAATGATCAGAACAGGAGTGAAGAAAAGCATGGAACGCCTGGAGCTGTTTTGCATCATCCCTCCATAGAACAAAAATATCATCAATATACCGTTTCCAAATAATAATGTTAGGCAAGAAAACATTTTTGAGAGGATTGAAAATAGACTGTTTCTCCATGTAAACCACATACAAATTAGCATAGATAGGAGCCATGGGGGATCCCATAGCACTACCCTTCATCTGAAATAAAGAAATAATTTAGAAACATGAAATAGTTATGTGAGTACTATTTCAGCCAATGTTATAATGCATGCACTGGAAGGTAGTCAAAGGACAAGCACCTTTTTCCCACTCCTATTGCTCCCTATGGAACAGCTTGTTGCCTTGTGGCCCTAGACATACAATGAAATTCTGAGATTATTCAGACCCCTTCCATTTTTTCCACATTTTGTCAATTTACAGCCTTGTTCTAAAATGGGTGAAATATTTTTTTCCCTTATCAATCGACACACAATACCCCATAATGACAAAGCGAAAACAGTAAAAAATTAAAAAATAAACAGAAATACCTTATTTGCATATGTATTCAGACCCTTTGCTATGAGACTCGAAATTGAGCTCAGGTGCATCCTGTTTCCATTGATCATCCTTGAGATGTTTCTACAACTTCATTGGAGTCCATCTGTGGTAAATTCAATTGATTGGACATGATTTGGAAAGGCACAGACCTGTTTATATGGGGTCCCACAAATGTCAGGGAAAAAAGCAAGCAATGAAGTCAAATAAATTGTCCGTAGAGCTCCGAGACAGAATTGTGACGAGGCACAGATCTGGGGAGGGGTACCAAAAAATGTCTACAACATTGAAGATCCCCCAAGAACATTATTAAGAAGTTTGGAACCACCAAGACTCTTCCTAGAGCTGGCCGCCCAGCCAAACTGAGAAATCGGGGAGAAGGGCCTTGGTCAGGGAGGTGACCAATAACCCAATGGTCATTCTGACAGAGCTCCAGAGGTCCTCTGTGGAGATGGAAGAACCTTCCAGAAGGACAACCATCTCTGCAGCACTCCACCAATCAGGCCTTAATGGTAGTGACCAGATGGAAGCCACTCCTCAGTAAAAGGCACATGACAGCCCGCTTGGAGTTTGCCAAAAGGCACATAAACGACTCTCAGACAATGAGAAACAAGATGCGGTGGTCTGATGAAACCAAGATTGAACTCTTTGGCCTGAATGCCAAGTGTCATATCTGGAAGAAACCTGGCACCATCCCTACGGTTAAGCATGGCAGTGGCATCATCATACTGTGGGGATGTTTTTCAGCGGCAGGGACTGGGAGACTAGACAGGATCAAGGGAAAGATGAACAGAGCAAAGTACAGAGATATCCATAATGAAAACCTGCTTCAGAGTGCTCAGGACTTCAGACTGGGACAAAGGTTCTCCTTCCAACAGGACAATGACCCTAAGCACACAGACAACACATTGCAGGAGTGGTTCGGGGCAAGTCTCTGAATGTCCTTGAGTGGCGCAGCCAGAGCCCGGACTTGAACCCGATCGAACATCTCTGGAGAGACCTGACAATAGCTGCGCAGTGACGCTCTCCATCCAACCTGACAGATCTTGAGAGGATCTGCAGAGTAGAATGAGAGAAACTCCCCAAATACAGGTGTACCAAGCTTGTAGCGTCGTACCCAATAAGACTCCATACTGTAATTGCTGCCAATGGTGCTTCAAGAAAGTACTGAGAAAAGGGTCTGAATACTTGTGTAAATGTGATATTTAAGTTTTACATTTTTGTACATTTGCAAACATTTCTTAAAACCAGTTTTTGCTTTTTCATTATGGGGTCTAGTGTGTAGATTGATGAAGGGTAAAAAAACGAACTTAATCCAATTTAGAATAAGGCTGTAACGTAACAAAATTTGAAAAAAGTCAAGGGGTCTGAATACATTCCGAACACACTGTATAAGCCATAGAGTGGTTTTGGAACCTGTAGCCCTGGTCATTTGACTGTTAATTAAAACTTGTTAGGGCTAGGGTCCTTTTTTCAGAATTTCCGCCTGACTGACGTGCCCAAAGTAAACTGCCTGTTACTCAGGGCCAGAAGCCAGGATATGCATATAATTGGATAGAAAACACGTTGAAGGTTGTAGAAATGTTAAAATAATGTATGAGACTATGACACAATTGATATGGTAGGAGAAGATCCGAAGACAAACCAACAGGATTATTTATTTATTTTGAGATCCCATGCTCTTACAATGAAAAGCTATGGGTCCTATGCAATTCCAGCTCCCAGATTGCAATTCCTATGGCTTCCACTAGATGTCAACAGTCTTTGTTCAAAGTTTCAGGCTTGTTTCTTCCCAAACGAGGAAGAATTTTGAGCTTTGGTACAGTCGAAAATCAGTCTGTGGGTGCGCGACGAAGAGGACGCGCACTTGCTATTTTTACTTTTCTATTGAACATACTTCTTTCCGTATGAAATATAGTCTAATTACATTTTAGGGTAAAGAGAAACATAGTTTACCTTGTTTTAACTAAGTTTATCGGTAGCTTTTTGGATTCCTTTGTCTGCATGTTGAATGAGTTGATTACTCAAATCGATGGCGCCAGCTAAATAGACTTTTTGGAAGGATTTTATCTAACAAAAGGACCATGCATGTTGTAGCTGGGACCCTTTTGGATTGCAAATCAGAGGAAGATTTTTAAAAAGTAAGTGATTATTTAATCGCTATTTGTGATTTTATGAAGCCTGTGCTGGTTGAAAAATATGTTGATGTGAATTTAAGCTTTTAATAGATATAAGACACTTGTATGTACCAAGATGTTTAATATCCATCCGTATGATTATTTATTAGAATTGCACACCCTCCAATTTCAACGGAAATTGTCGACAGGTGTCCCACTGAAGGGACGCCTAGCCCTTTAAACTCATGGGTAAATTAGCAATGGCTTCCAGTCTTGACCTGAATGAGGAATGCCATCTATGGATTATATGTCTATGATTTGTTCCGGACTGTCAGTTCGTCTTTTGCAAATTTGAAAATACAATCACGTGAAAAATGTACAGTTTGGAAAGCAAATTATGTCCTTACTAAATGTGTAATGTCATAGGTATTTAAAACATTTTACCAACCATTTTTTTTTTAATTAATTAAATATTTACTCAGTTGTTTTCCTCGAATGAAGGGGATGATGACACAATCTTTGCCGGGGGGAAGAGAGGTAATTTGATTTAATTGGTCCTCAACTCTTGGCTCAGAAACTTCATTAAGCATAAATGAAGTTAGCTCTGAGTTAGCTTGCCACAGAGCAGGTTTGTTTTGAAGGATTTGTTGCCATAGAAATGTACCTGGCTAAAAGGTGAGTCAACTACTTAAGGCCTTTGCAGATTGTATGATTTTAGCTGTCCTATGCCACCATTTTTCTGTCCAAGACAAAATGTAAAAGTCGTCTACAAATGTTTAGGTCATAAATAATTGTCAGAGATCTTGGCTTTTCAGTGTGACAGGGTCGAGGTCTGCCGATTAAGTACCACTATGTGGTAGGAACCGACAAACTTCTGGCAATGTCAGATTTGTTTTGCCTTTAATGTATGGTGTGGCTGTTGTTACTGACCAAAAGTGACCAAAATGAGCACTGAGTATGCACACAATAATAGGATTATTGTGAATAGTCAGATTAAAGTAAAAGTTTGATTTAAATGTTTACATGCTGTGGACCGCCTTAACTATCCGTTCGTGGAGAGCTCCTATCGGGTGGTGGTGCAGATCCGTGGTTGCCATTCCCAAGAGGTAGTTTATCCTCCTGTTCTCCCTTTCGTCAGGTAAATCCTCCCCTTTAGAGAATCAATCACTCTTTTTTTCCTCCAATCTCCCCCACTGCCGGTTCCCTCCTCTCTCTTGTAGGGGGAAGAAAATTGGTGATTAGTGCGTAACTCTTAAGGATTAGCCCCTTTTTTAAATTTTCGCCTAAAATGACATACACAAATTTAACTGCATGTAGCTCAGGCCCTGAAGCAAGTATATGCATATTCTTGGTACCATTTGAAAGGAAACACTTTGAAGTGTATGTAAATGTGAAAGGAATGTAGTATAATATAACACAATATATCTGGTAAAAGATAATACAAAGAAAAAAACAACTGTTCTTTTGTATTTTTTTTGTGCCATCCTCCTTGAAATGCAAGAGAAAGGCCATAATGCATTATTCCGGGCCAGGTGCAATTTAGATTTTGGCTACTAGATGGCATCAACCATTGTATTTATGTTCAAAATGTTGTATCAAGACTGCCGAAATGTGCCTAATTTGTTTATTCATATATTTTCATGTTCAAAACAATAGAATGGAAATCTTTCACTGTAATAGCTACTGTAAATTGGACAATGCAGTTAGATTAACAAGAATTTAAGCTTTCTGCCAATATCAGATATAGACATATGTCCTGGGAAAATGTCTTGTTACTTACAACCTCATGCTGATCGCATTAGCCTACGTTAGCTCATCCGTCCCGTGGAAGGGACACCGATCCCGAAGAAGTTGTTTAAATGCCTCTGATCACCTTTACTCACATGCCAGGCTGGTCTACTATCCATGGAACCAGCCTGCCTCCTGGTGGTCCACACGAGTTATAGCCTAATGTTAGCCAGTTAACATTGAACCTGGTTGGTTAGCTACATGCAGAGTAGTAACGTTATGAGTTAGGATTATGTTTCATTGTTTAGTTCATTATTTACCTGCTGTGGAAGAACATTTTCCCTTAATGATCTTGTTTACCTATGCTCAAAATTGCTAATCAAAATAAACGTTCTACCACAGCTACCATGTTATTTTGGGGAAGCCCATTTGATTTTGAGTTCGGACATATAACGTTTGTATATTAAACTATTTTTAAGATGTACAGTATAGGTCTACCTTCAGTTTTTCCAAACTCATTTCACCCGTGCATAAGCATAGAGAGGCTTTCACTGCTGGTGCTGAAACACACGCAGATCAAATACACCGCTGCAGTTGACGTTGGACAGTTACGCAGCCTCACAAGGCAATCGCAGAATGTGATGACAGAACAGAAGCAAATCGTACAATCTGGCCAGGTTAATATCAAGATTTTAATTTGTGACTCATTTCAGAAAACTAGGCGTATGTCACTAATTCACAGGAGTGCCATTTGAACAGAAACTTTTTTTAATCCAAATTCCTTTTTTTGGCAGAAATGCCTTCTGGAATATGCGATTTTACATGTGCCTTAATCTCAAGCTTGTATGGCATCTGTAAATACTAATACAATTGTTAAATTACGAGCCCAGTTGGTTTAGCCACGGAAAAAGTCTGGAACCTTCCCACTAGCCATGATTGGCTGAGATAATGGATGGGCTGGACATGCCGAGAGATGAGTTCGGATTGGTCTGTCTCACTTCTGTCAAAAACATGAGCTTCTCAGTATGTGTAGGTAATCCTTTCTAACATGGCAAAAAAAATAGATATCACGTAGTAGAACTGCAAAAGTGTTGCTCTTCACTAACTGGAGGACCAAGTTTTGAAATCAGTGGAATTCCCAGTGGAATTAGAGTATGGTAGTTAAGGAGATGGAGAAAATGTGTAATATTATTTGTATCTCGTAGCTATTCGCATTGCTAGTTATAGCCTAATGTTAGCTAGCTAACTAACATTGAACCTGGTTGGTTAGCTACCTGTAGATTCATACAGGATAGTGACGATATGATTTGGGATTATGGTTAATTGTTTAGCTAGCTAGATAGCGGCATGTCTAAACCAAAGACTCCAGTATGCAAGTAACCATTTCAATAGAATATTCATGATGTCACTGCGACAACTGTCGATAGACGTAGCTAATAAATTCGCTCTGGCTATCTACTCCTATTTCAGAGCACTCTCGTCTGAATGTGCCAGAGAGCAGAATAACTGACAAATTTATGAAAGCTCAACACCCGTTGAATATGGACGGTGTCAGTAAACGTTGTCAAAAAAAGATAAAAAAAATTGTTGCCCGCAGCACAGTTATAGTCTCCAACGCTCTGGATAACATAAAAACAGCCTAACCAGCTCTACGAGGGTGAGTAAAATGTTCAGAGTGAGCTGTTCTCTCATTTGTGTCTGGAAATAGCTAGCAAGCCAGCCAACGTTAGCCAGTTAGCTTGGGTGCTTTACTGCTGCTCGGATCAACCCTACACCTTGGCCAGAGTGTGCAGTGTGCGCTCAACTCACACATTACTTCCCCTTATTTCTAGCCTAGCATTTGGTTTGGTACAACGGGTGAATATACGCTAGTGCTGAGCAATTTGTGCTTTTTGAAGTCAGGTTCAGTTTTGGGTTAGATTATAAAAAAATGATTTCGGTTTTCAATTTCAGTTTAGATTATTTGGGTTGAATGCTGTAACAACACAGAATAAAACAATGATTAAAGTCCCAAGATGGTAGTGACTGCCCATTACTGCTTATCACTTAGTATCCATCATTTATTCACAAAACTTTACTAAAATAATTTCTGTTATGTACAATACATTTGTTTTATTTAATGACTTTATTATTTCATTCCAAGTCATCTCATCTCTATAGAGCTGCTGCATATGCTGTCTGACAAGATCACTATTTTGTAGTTCTTCAAAATAAATAAGGCATACTTTGACTGCTGAATACCAACTATTATTCAGATATTACTTAGATAATGTATTTTCAGGTAGAGATACCTCGCGAAGCAGCAGCGGCTCTCTATACCCTCAGAAGATCTAGCCTCTTCTGCCTCTTCTGTAGCAGGAATTAAAGAAACACAGAACGTACAGCTGAATGGCACCGGATGAGATGATGGGCTCTTAACCAATTGTGCTGTTGTGTGTTTTTTCACGTTATTTGTAACTTATTTTGTACATAATGTTTCTGCCACCATCTCTTATGACCAAAAAGAGCTTCTGGATATCAGGACAGTGATTGTACTGGACAACCGACAAGGTCCTCATCCCCGTCATTCACAGGAGAAAGAGAAGGAGATATCAGGGATGTAGGTCGGGATAGATTGTAAGGACTGGCGGCGAGTGGGTAATCTGCCTCTATCGTCAGTCCTATTAGCCAACATACAATCATTGAATAACAAAATAGACAAGCTACGATCAATAATATCCTACCAATGGGACATTGGATACTGTAATATTTTATGTTTCACCCAGTCATGGCTGAACGACAACATGGATAAAATACAGCTGGCGGGGTTTACGCTGCATCGGCAACAGCAAGATAGAACAGCTGCCTCCGGTAAAGACAAGGGGTGGCGGTCTGTGTATATTTGTAAATAACAGCTGGTGCCCAAAATCTAATATTAAGGAAGTCTCAAGGTTTTGCTCGCCTGAGGTAGAGTATCTCACGATAAGCTGTAGACCACACTATTTACCAAGAGAGCCCAAAACTTTTCTATGGGTTTAAAATGCAGACCTAAGCTTGTCGTCTGCCTTCGGGATGACTCCCGTTGTTAGGGCGGAGACATGAGTATCTAGTCATTATATACATATCTCTGACTAACGTAACACCGACATAATCTTTTAGGGAGTGGTAGATGTGATCAATAATGGTTGCAAATGAGATCAGCTGTGTGTGTGAATTTAGCCCATATTGATGGTTTAACGAGACTTCAGTTGGCGATAATCTAGTGCCATCGATGGTTGCAGGATTGTTATTTTATTATATTCCTATAGGCTACATTTTGCAGGCTACCTGTTAGCCGATCAATGGTCACATATTGAAAGATGTAAAAACGGATAATCTACTGTTTGTGTTTCGCTGGCTAAATTGACGAGCTGATTTGGGCCATTAGTTGATTGACAGATGTAGGTTTACTGTAGAACGCTAAAACTGTCCTCCATTGTGGATGCTCTTTCATGTTTTATAGTTAGCTTATGTATAATTTGCAGAGGTGGGTAGAGTACTGAAAATCTGTACTTAAATAAAAGTACTGTTACTTAAATTGTAATTTACTAAAGCAAAATTAGCCTTCTTAAGAAACTACTCAAGTAAGAGGTAAAAAAGTATCTGGTCAGAAAATGACTTAAGTACTAGTTACAAATGTACACCCCATGGTAAACTAAGACAGTAAACCAAAAGGACAACAACTTAGTGCAATACATTTGACATTCATTTATTATTAAAGCCTGCCAGCACCATCTTGCAGATGTCCCCCCGCACAGATACTCTGTGGAGATGTATCCCTTCTAGACAAAACCGGATTTACTCTCCATCCTCCTTCTCTTCCAAACCTCTCCTTTCCACTTTGAAGGGTATTTTCTTTTCTTGGATGGCCCATTCTCCTTCCCCCTCGATTGTGTTGCTTCAAGCTGTAAATAAATAAAGACTTTCTACATTTCTACATGGCATGAAAAGCTTACTGAGATGATACACTGACCGTATGACAGAGGTGCTTATATGCCTTAGAAACACACACAGAGAGAGAGAGAGAGAGAGAGAGAGAGAGAGAGAGAGAGAGAGAGAGAGAGAGAGAGAGAAAATGAAGACTGGTTTTGACAGACAACTTTGAGACCAATCGACTTAAAGAGTTTTGATGACAAGCTATTTTTAATACATTTCATTAGTCAAGGGGTTGAGAAACATTCGTACAGATGTAAAGGGGAACCAATATTATCGATTCATGTAAAAAAAATGAAAATCACAACATTTTGTTGGAAAGTTTTCATCCTACAGCGACAATATAATAATATAAAACTATGTAACTAAAGTCATTTTGTAAAATGTAATAGAGTAAAAAGTAAGTTACTGCCTTCAAAAAATACTTCAGTAAGAGTACAAGTACAGCCCACAGAGAGAAAAAAGAAAAATACTAGTTCCTCCAAAAATTCAAAGGCCATTAGTGGACCAGATTCCAACCTATGCTTGCTCTGGCATATACAGTGCCTTGCGAAAGTATTCGCCCCCCTTGAACTTTGCGACCTTTTGCCACATTTCAGGCTTCAAACATAAAGATATAAAACTGTATTTTTTTGTGAAGAATCAACAACAAGTGGGACACAATCATGAAGTGGAACGACATTTATTGGATATTTCAAACTTTTTTAACAAATCAAAAACTGAAAAATTGGGCGTGCAAAATTATTCAGCCCCTTTACTTTCAGTGCAGCAAACTCTCTCCAGAAGTTCAGTGAGGATCTCTGAATGATCCAATGTTGACCTAAATGACTAATGATGATAAATACAATCCACCTGTGTGTAATCAAGTCTCTGTATAAATGCACCTGCACTGTGATAGTCTCAGAGGTCCGTTAAAAGCGCAGAGAGCATCATGAAGAACAAGGAACACACCAGGCAGGTCCGAGATACTGTTGTGAAGAAGTTTAAAGCCGGATTTGGATACAAAAAGATTTCCCAAGCTTTAAACATCCCAAGGAGTACTGTGCAAGCGATAATATTGAAATGGAAGGAGTAGCAGACCACTGCAAATCTACCAAGACCTGGCCATCCCTCTAAACTTTCAGCTCATACAAGGAGAAGACTGATCAGAGATGCAGCCAAGAGGCCCATGATCACTCTGGATGAACTGCAGAGATCTACAGCTGAGGTGGGAAACTCTGTCCATAGGACAACAATCAGTCGTATATTGCACAAATCTGGCCATTATGGAAGAGTGGCAAGAAGAAAGCCATTTCTTAAAGATATCCATAAAAAGTGTTGTTTAAAGTTTGCCACAAGCCACCTGAGAGACACCCCAAACATGTGGAAGAAGGTGCTCTGGTCAGATGAAACCAAAATTGAACTTTTTGGCAACAATGCAAAACGTTATGTTTGGCGTAAAAGCAACACAGCTCATCACCCTGAACACACCATCCCCACTGTCAAACATGGTGGTGGCAGCATCATGGTTTGGGCCTGCTTTTCTTCAGCAGGGACAGGGAAGATGGTTAAAATTGATGGGAAGATGGATGGAGCCAAATACAGGACCATTCTGGAAGAAAACCTGATGGAGTCTGCAAAAGACCTGAGACTGGGACGGAGATTTGTCTTCCAACAAGACAATGATCCAAAACATAAAGCAAAATCTACAATGGAATGGTTCAAAAATAAACATATCCAGGTGTTAGAATGGTCAAGTTCATGGTCATTGGTCATTGTCATTGTCCAGACCTGAATCCAATCGAGAATCTGTGGAAAGAACTGAAAAC
The DNA here is from genome assembly GCF_034236695.1 of Oncorhynchus nerka. Taxonomy (NCBI): domain Eukaryota; kingdom Metazoa; phylum Chordata; class Actinopteri; order Salmoniformes; family Salmonidae; genus Oncorhynchus; species Oncorhynchus nerka. The sequence continues at coordinate 33,199,770 of NC_088418.1, forward strand.
TGCTGTTCACAAATGCTCTCCATCCAACCTCACTGAGCTCGAGCTGTTTTGCAAGGAGGAATGGGAAAACATTTCAGTCTCTCGATGTGCAAAACTGATAGAGACATACCCCAAGCGACTTACAGCTGTAATCGCAGCAAAAGGTGGCGCTACAAAGTATTAACTTAAGGGGGCTGAATAATTTTGCACGCCCAATTTTTCCGTTTTTGATTTGTTAAAAAAGTTTGAAATATCCAATAAATGTCGTTCCACTTCATGATTGTGTCCCACTTGTTGTTGATTCTTCACAAAAAAATACAGTTTTATATCTTTATGTTTGAAGCCTGAAATGTGGCAAAAGGTCGCAAAGTTCAAGGGGGCCGAATACTTTCGCAAGGCACTGTATACATACAGGCCTTTGATTTTGCCTATTGGTTGCCTTGAACATATAACAATTGATAAAACAAATATTTTCCCTAACGAAAGACCTCTTACAAATATTTTCAATTTATTACAATCCACATAAGAATTCACATGAGACATGCTGTAGCCTGCGCACTGCCTACATAGGCTACTTGAACTGACGCCCAGGACCTGCAGTCTAAATATTGTATATGTCGTCTCTTTGGCATCATTAAACTGAAGACTGTTAGTTTATCAAATCAATTCTCTGTCATTATTATTATGTGATTATTCTAATCGTGTAAATGTAATTAACTAGGAAGTCAGGGGAACCAAGGAAAATATTCAGATTACAAAGTTATAATTTTCCTAATTCAACTTTTCAGATATTTTAATATCTGATCAATTAGTCTTCTAATTAATGAATTATTCTTTACCTCACGTTAGTTTAATTCCAAACGTCGGAAATTGTTGGTTATCTGCACGAACCCAGTCTGCACTATGAATCATCCATAGATCAATTGACTCAATAATTGATTTATTAACCTGTTGCTTCTACTCGGGACGCTTGCGTCCCAACTAGAGCTCTGGAAATGCAAATGCGCTACGCTAAATGCTAATAGTATTAGTTAAAACTCAAAAGTTCATTAAAATACACATGCAGGGTATCGAATTAAAGCTACACTCGTTGTGAATCCAGGCAACAAGTCAGATTTTTAAAATGCTTTTCGGCGAAAGCATGAGAAGCTATTATCTGATAGCATGCAACACCCCAAAAGACCCACAGGGGACGTAAACAAAATAATTAGCATTTCGGCGTTACACAAACCGCACAATAAAATAGAAAACATTCATTACCTTTCACCATCTTCTTTGTTGGCACTCCTAGATGTCCCATAAACACTATTTGGGTCTTTATTTCGATTAAATCGGTCCATATAAAGCCTAGATATCGTTATATGTAGACTGTGTGATAAACGAAAAAACATTGTTTCAAAACGTAACGTCATTTTTTTTAAATTCAAAAAGTCGACGATAAACTTTCACAAAACACTTCAAATACGTTTGTAATGCAACTTTAGGTATTAGTAAACGTTAATAAGCGATAAAATTCATCAGGAGGCGATGTAAAGATCATTAGCTGTCCGTCTGGAAAAATGTCCGGCTAGAAACTCAACGAAAATATCCGGTCCTAGACCGGATTAGATACGGTGTCCTGTATGTGTTTGACCAAGAAAAAACTCGAAGGGAAATGACAAGACTCTAGACACCCTGTGGAAGCTGTAGGTACTGCAACCTCAGTCAATTAATTGTGGTTCACGTTTATCAATGGGTTCAAGTAGCGCATGGATATATTTTCCCCATTTTCAGTGATCAGTTTTTCCTGTGCTTTTCGATGTAAATGCCGTTCTGGTAAAGCCACAGCAGTGATTTAACCAGTTTTTTAAACGTCTGAGTGTTTTCTATCCACACAGACTAAGCAAATGCATATACTATATTCCTGGCATGAGTAGCAGGGCGCTGAAATGTTGCGCGATTTTTAACAGAATGTTCAAAAAAGTAGAGGGTCGACTGAAGAGGTTAACTAACTAAATAATCACAGAAATGCACACACAAACAAAGTAGATATGGTTACAAGGAAATGATAGGGGATGTGCCCTAGTGTACTAAACCGGCATGGTGGCTTGGTAGACAAAAAGAGTAGTGAGTGTAGACTGAGAAAGCGGGAATTACGCAAATGAATCAGTACAAACTTGATAATTCTAACAATTGAAATGCTATTCTTTTGCACATGAACGCTCACTCATTCGGGAATAATTGCAATCAATATATTTACGCTCAGTGTGTCATCGTGATCTGTTGGAAAGTTTGTTTCTGTTGGAGAG